>NW_009705466.1:0-34441 GCF_000703405.1 Apaloderma vittatum | reverse complement strand
GAGTGAGGATCACTTCTGTCTTTAAAAAGTGATGGAAAAATGCATGAAAATTTTCATGATTATCACCAGGGGGATTATTTCCAGGGGGAAAAGAAGTAAGGGGAAAAAAAAGAAAGAAAAAGTAGATATATGTGTTATGCTTGTTGCAGGAAACATGGAAAGCAGCCAGAATTGATTTGTTAAGAAAAAAAATAAGTATGTCACACCAATAGAATTTCCTTCCTATAACAGGTAACAAGCTTTGTAGCTAGAGGAGAAGCAGTATAAAATCTTGATTTTGTTATGTTCCTGCCCCTGGTTCACGTGGTACTTTCATTAGCAAGCTGGAGTGTTGGTGAAATTGCTGCAGGTTGTGTGCAAACCCAGAGAGCTACACTCAGTGACTACATACCCTGGCTCATGACTGAGTGGAAAGAAGTACTGAACGAGGTTTTGTAGGCATCTATCCTGGATCTAGTCCTGCTTACTGATTTAATTTGTGATCTGGAGGCCTGAATAGAGAAGGAGCTGACTACATCTGTGGAAGATATGCCACTCAAAGAGACCACAAGTAAGACAGGACTGTAATTTAAGATGATTCTACAAGTGTCATCCAGGACTTTATATACAGGGGTGTCATCTGCAGGATGTACAGAATTACCTCTCTGTCCCACATTATTCATGGGGCCCCACTATTTCATTCCTACAGAAGCAAGAATGACTTAAGTGTTATATTCAAGGGAGCCTATGAGAGTAAATGTTCTGAAATAGATTGCCAAGGGAGGTCCACACCACTTCTTTACTTAGACATCTTTAGGAGCAGATTAGACAAATGTTTAAGAAACGGCCTAGGCAGAGATGATTCTGCTATGGGACAAATGGATGAACTAGAGGAGTTCTTTAAGTCATGTGCCACGCTTTTTTTTCAACTTTTCTCTTTGGTGTCCACATTTTCTCTTCTTGGGAACAACAGAATCCAAAAATGTTATTTGATTGCCTCATTTCTAAATACAGTGCAATTTTAGTAGCCACACATAAAGTGTTACCAAACTGTCAAATTCCTGCCTTGTTTTTTAAACTCAATAGCTCATCTAAATTAAATGAAAATTAGGTCACTTAATTGGTCTGGCCCCAGTTTATAAAGGGTTTTCTATATTAGTTGTCGAAAGTAGTAAGTGCACACAAACACAGAGTGCCATGACACAGAACCTACACATGACCTGCCTCCCCCCACAGCTCTCCTTTTTGAAGCTGCGTTGGTCCTTATGGATCTTCACACTGACTTTGCAGCTTTTATCATGATGTCTCTCTGCCTTTCTCATGAAGCCTCTGATAAAACTCTTTTAAGGGAGCCTTTGAGCCTTTGGAAGGCAGCTTTTTTTTTGCTTTTTTTTTCATTTTATATGCTTTGCGATACTAAACAGGTCTTCACAGAGAGTTCTTAGGGAAAAGCAGAAAGTCAGAGACAGAACTCCCTTGGGTAATTTGCCATGCCCAGTTTTTGTTAAATAGAGTCAGGTGCTGAAAGAGCAGGTTTCCAGGTTCAAGTTGACAGGTCAACTATATCTGCTATGTTCAGCTTCTCTCTTTATCACCTCATGACTCAGAGACTGGAAGGGAGAAGATGATATGATAAGCACGATAAAAGAAAGATCAATCAAGACATAGGTGAAACTTTCAGCCTCTGAATAAATATGGCAGAATCACTGAGGAAAATTAGTATGCTGAGCAAGTCCAGAGAAGTCACTGAGGCAAGGTGTCAAATAAGTTCAATACCTGACAATTGATCTGATGGAAAGAGCTCAACCAGACAGAAAGAGTGCATCAAACGTGAGTAGTAAGTCAAATGGTGCTTCTGAATTCTTAAAGGAACCTCCCAAAGTCCTTTAGCATCTGGAGCATCAAAATGCTCCACTGAAATAAAAACAGACCAGTGGCAACTCTGTAGGAAAAGCGTTGTCCTGGTTCGACTAAACAGAACTAATTCTGTTCAGTGATTTTGCTTTTCAGCTCAGTTTCTTCTAAGAGACTGCACTTTGAAGCTAGCAGCACGTTTTTGCAGACAGTGTCTGCAACTGGCAGTGATAATGCCTCATGTTTACGGTTACTGCCGGGATTGAAGTGCAGAAAGGCTCTTGCTTGTACTTTCTCCTGTAATAACCAAGGCCACTGCTGGATCTTGTGTGCCACGTTGAGAGTGCCAGGAAGCAAGAAGGGTCACAAGGAAGTAAAAGGTTGCACCTTCAGGAGTAATGGAGAGGACAGATGACCAACAAGAGTATTCCATTCCATATATGTCATATTCAATATAAAACTGAGGGATCACGGTGGTTAGGCCTTCTTCTGCAATGGCCAGCATCCGAGGAGGACTCTGTCTGGTCTTTTGCCTTTGATCCCAATCCTGAGTTCTTGAATCCAGCTCCTGCATCCAGTTCCCCTCTGCCACTGAGTCTGGGGCTACCCTGGTGCCACCTGCTCTGCACCATCAGTGAGGACTGGTGTCGGAGTGAGGGAAGTTGGGTTCAATACTGGTTTTGTATATATTTGTATATAGGTCATTATTTTCGTTATTTCCTTATTAGTATTACTATTGCTATATTAAAGCTGGTTTAGTTTTATTTTCAAATCCCTAAGTCTCTCTGCTTTATTCCCTTTCCCCTTCCTTTTTGGGGAGGCAGCAGGGTTAGAGAACGTATGTCAGTGTACAGTGGCTGGCCTCACAAAAACTAAGAATAATTATGTTAACTCTAGACCAAACTCTCAGTCCTCCAAAATACAAGTTATTTTAACCCAGTGATTTGCACTAGCTTTTTATGTGAAAAAAGATTCAAGGAAAAATGCAGACTGAGGCACAGTTTGTAACTATAAGCTTAATTTTACACTACAGTAATTTCTATCAAGTGCTTATATTACAATCTACTTGCCATAAATTTCACAGTGGATTCTGTAGACTTCCATAGCTGCTCGTTTTTATGTGAGACCAGTCTGTACCACTTACTGTGTAAGGCTACATAAGGTACTCAAGCAGTCTGTAAAATAACAGGCTTTCTCCGTAAGCATCTGGCATCTGAACATGTTGCTCACGTGTGTCTCTGGGAAAAGTCTCAGCAGCAGGGTCAGCAGAACTGTCCGCAGGCAACTCCCACCATCCTGTATTATTTAATTGGAGAGAAATGTTGCAGTGGTCCTTGGTACAGGAGCACTAACTTCAGCCCAGGTTACGTTGTTCCAGGCCTCATACCAGTTTTTCCACTTAGATTTCAATAATGTTTCAGTCTATCACACACAATGAGGAGAGATCACCCTGACTCGACAGCCTTACGTGCCAGTGGCTTTCATAAACAATCCCACCACCCTCAGTGATGAAGTAGCAAAAGTCCCTTCATTCTGACCAGTAGCTAGTGTGGTCCCTCTGAATCTCCATCTGGGAGTGCTGCTGTTTCCCCATTAATAAAGCATGCATTTAGGAAGCTTAGATCAATTGAGTTAAATAGTTGAGATGCTTCATGGAAAGAAATTTCTCTCCCGTTCCTTCATATTTTGTGCAGATAGGACTTTTTTTTTCTCCTAACAGAATAATATTAACATAAAATTGAAAATAAGTAGAAACCATGAATGATTACTTTTGGATTACACAAAGGGGAACTTTTCCTCGCTGGGAGGTATCACTGCATGGGAACAGGTTACACGAAAGGCTGTGTAGGCTCCATCCTTCCAGTTTTTTCAAGACTCAAGCTAAATAAAGTTGTTGTTGATCTGACTTAGTGCTGGTGGCAGCACTGCTTGGGGTGGGAGGTTGGAGGAGGTGACATCCAGTCATCCTTTCCATCCAACATTTATATATTTTTGTGACTTTTATCCAAAAGGATCAACTTAATTCTTTCAGATCAGCAGCAAACAGACAATATAATGCAGTTTTATTTTTGCTTCCCTCAAATACACATACATTTTCAGCAGTCTCTCAATTATAAAAGTCAATTTCACAGTCAGTAAATGGTTCATTTATTGATTCTCATCTACTAAATCCAAGCAGCTCCAAAAACAACAATATACTGGTGATGTACTGAGGGCTAAAAGAAATTAGCCACATTTACAGGGAGAAAAAGTACAAAGCTACAAATTGACAGCCTCTCTTTGGTCCTGGAGCTATAATTTCAAATGTCAAAAACCTTTGACATGCCTCGTAGATTATATCTTTAGGAGAGCCATGCTTCTGTTTAAAAGCTGAAATGAAAAGGCTTTTACCCATTTTGAATTGTAATTTAAGCAAAATCTTTAGGCTGCAGTATTTAATCTATTTCTCTGAGTTTTGAGTTATTCATGCTGCCAAAGAGCTCGGTCTTAGCAGCAGCTGTTCTCTGCTGGAATTCTGCACCTACATCCAAAACTTAAGTAGAAAGGAGGAAGATTTAAAGGTACAATCAATTAAAATCCTGTATCAGGACCTTGATTTGTAAAGGAATGCTTGCAGCCCAAAACACAGGCTGGAGCTCTACTCTTTGTAAAACAAATCCCTAAATGCTTTTGGCCCCTGGGATTAAGGTCTTGGTGGTTCTCCAACAGAATGCAAAGGACAAGAAACAGATTACTCTTCCCGGCTGGGTTTTTGGCTCTGCAGAGGGATCCACAGCAGCAGACAGCTGGGTTATAGCCTGCACCACTATGTACCAAACTGTGTCTCATTACAGCTCCAGTTCCAATCAAAAGCTACCATGAACAGCTAGGTTCCTACTGAAGTCCCTCTTGATTTTATCATTCCTATCCACCATAGAAGGGCCTTCTACAGGAGAAGTAATAGCCCCATGCACCTGCACCACCAAAATCACATGCTGGTCAAAGGCAACAGAGCTGTTCCCAGCGACCATAGTTCAAAATAGCCTCAAGGCTCAACACAGGTTCAGCTTAAGGAACCTACTGGTAGCAGAGGGATTCAGACATATTTACACAAAAAGCCAGGATCATTCATGCTGAAAATCAAAATTAATTACCATTCATTACAGGTTTTTGTAGCATGATCTTTTTATGTTTGCTGAAAGCCTCTTCAGGCATGTTTTGGTCATTTATTAGAGAGCTATGAATGTGCGCCTTCTGCCTTTGATCATTAAAAGAAGATGTGAAGAGTTTGATTGTTTAAGGGTTTGGTAATCAGAAAAACAGGCCACTAGCTTCTCTGTTTTTCCCTATCTGCTCCAGTAAACTCCCTGGTGTTCTTTCTCCATGTGATGTGATTTTACTTCCCAATTTTCTTCTCCTCCCTTGCAGAGCAGAGATCTCACACTGAAAACGCACTGAGATTTTCTGTAGTATACTCTGGATTTCTTTTAGTCTGACACTTATATTCACTTAAAAAGCTACTTCTGGAAGACAATGTTGAAGACAAAAATTAAGTTACTCTATTGCTGAATAATTGAAACTACCATACCTCCAGAGGACTGGCATGGAGGAATCCACTTTAGCGTCATTTTTGTAATTTCTGACAGTTAGGCATATCGAAATTTTTTTTTGAAGTAGCCACAGACATATTCAGTCCACTCTGGGCTGCTCATTGGCCTTAGGGAATGTAGCAAACAGAATGTAAATATATTTTCTCACAGAGACCTCATTGAAGTTAGCAGTCTGTTAGGAACTAGACACTGCTTCTAGATTTCCTGTTGGCTACCCTGACAGTTTTTCCTACACATTTTTCCAGAGTTGTCCTACAATGCTCGGAAGTCTTTAGCCTCCTGCTTAAGCTAACTTCACCAAGCTTAAACTCTCTGACGTGGGAAAGCCAAGGGCATCCATCCATGGATGTAAGAAGTACTGAAGCTACTGTCACTTAAGTCAGCAGCCTTCTAGTGGTTGCAGTGGATCCTGAAACAGACTCTGTGAGTGATTCTTAATAGGAAAGAAAAACATCAGGCATGATTTTCCAGAGATCCTGTCCAGGCTGAAATTATCCATATGCAGGGACTATTCCTGTGGTACTACTAAATGACTAAGGAACTGGTGCTAATAGACTGTTATTTTTCACCCACAAGTCCCCACTACGTGCACCTCGTACTGTGGTGAGGGGGACTGACAATCCTCACCATCCTGAACAGCTGAAATTGACGGAGTGACTCTGATTAGCAATCTCAGCGCTTCTCTGGAGGTGGGAGCACTTCGGTAGAATATTAACAGTTCATGAAAATACGAGTATGCAAGCAAGAATGCAAGCAAAATAGTAATAACTCTTATATCAGATGATAAGCAAGCAGTGAAGTCACATGTGTCCTGTCTTCCTAAATACTGTTTACTGGAACCAATATTTTTGGTTCGAGTAAGATTCAAGTTCTCACATAAGGACTCATAAAATGAAGAGGAAACTCCAAATAAGGAAGGGATTGGAGTTTTGCAACATTCATGAGAAAACCAGGGCAGTTTCTGTAAAGATTGGTGCAAGATTAGAAATACACAGAGCTCTTGCTAATCTCCCTAAAACAGATGGGAACTGTGAAGCTTGTTCAGAGCAGTAACCATCAAGACATTCCCAGCCGGACTCCAGTGCCTGTTTCCAGGAAGGTCTATCATAGCTCCGTAATTTCAAAGTATGGAAAGCCACCTGAAAAGGTAATTTGATTTGACTGAACACAAGGAGATGCAGTCTAATGGGTATGTGATTGGAGGGAGGTATGTGGGACAAGGCAGGGCTGCACACAGGAGAAAAAAGGGTCAGGGGCAGCTGGCAGAGAAACAGTGTCCTGGGTAGCTGCACGATTTACTGGGGCAAGGGAAGGAGCCTGCTGCTCAGGCATGTGAGAGTCTCTGTGTCACCCTAGGGGAAGGTTGTGAAGCCTCCCCATATCCTGTGTCATAGAAAAAGCTCAGTAAAACAGGTAATTACCTGTCCCTGGTACTTGGTAATATCTACTGGGATAGAGAAGAAGTTTCATCATCAAAATTTACTGCAGGAAAGAAAACAACAACAAAATAATGTATTCTGATTAATTCAAAATATATCTTTTTTGCCTATAATAACCCCTTTCTCTCATGCACACCAGCCTGTACAGAGCAGCCCTTTTTTTTATATTTCACTCACAAGAGCCCCTGCTTGCACTTCTGCAGCTTGAAAGGTCTTGCTCCTATATGGCTTTATCAAGGGCAAGTCCTGCTTGACCAGCCTAGTGACTTTCTACAGTGGAGTGACTACATCAGTGGACAAGAGAAGAGCAATGGATGTCATCTGTCTGGAATTCTACAAGGCCTTTGACACAGTCCCCCACAACATCCTTCTCTCTAAGTTGGAGAGATATGGATTTGATGTGTGGACTGTTCAGTGGATAAGGAATTGGTTGGATGATCACATCCAGAAGTTAGTGATCAATGACTCCGTGTCCAGACAGAGACAGGTGACAAGTGGTGTCCCTCAGGGTTCCGTGCTGGGACCAGTGCTGTTTAATATCTTCATCAATGACACAGATAGTAGGATCGAGTGCATCCTCAGTAGGTCTGCAGATGACACCAAGCTGAGTGGTACAGTTGATATGCCAGAGGGATGGGATGTTACCCAGAGGGACCTGGACAAGCTGAAGAAGTGGGTGCATGTGAACCTCATGAGATTCAACAAGATCAAGCGCAAGGTCCTACACCTAAGCTGGGGCCATTCCCATCAATACAGGCTGGTAGATGATGTGATAGAGACCAGCCCTGCGGAAAAGGACTTTGGGATACTGCTGGACATAAAGATGTGGACATGAACCAACAATGTCTGCTCGCTGCTCAGAAGGCCAATCACATCCTGGGCTGCATCAAAAGGAGCATGGCCAGCAGATCGAGAGAGGCAACTCTGCCCCTCTGCTCTAGTGAGACCTCACCTGGAGTAATGTGTCCAGCTGTGGAGCCCTCAACACAGGATGGACATGGACCTGTAGGAGTGGGTCCAGAGGGAGGACCACAGAAAAGATCAAAGGGCTGAAGCACATCTCCTACGAAGACAGGCTGAGAGAGTTGGGTCTGTTCAGCCTGGAGAAGAGAAGGCTCTGGGGAGACCTTACAGTGGTCTTCCAGTACCTCAACTGGGCCTACAGCAAAGCTGGGAAGGGGCTGTTCACAAGGGCATGTAGCAACAGGATGAGGGGCAACAGTTTAAAACTAGAACAGGGTAGATTTAGATTAGATATTAGGGATAAGTTCTTTACTATGTGAGTGGTGAAATACTGGAACAGGTTGCCCAGAGAGATGGTGGAGGCCTCATCCCTGGAGGCATTCAAGGTCAGGCTTGATGGGGCTCTGAGCAACCTGATCTAGTTAAAGATGTCCCTGCTTACTGCAGGGGCAGGTGGACTAGGGGACCTTTAAAGGTCCCTTCCAGCCCAACACTATGATTCTATGATTCTATGATTCTATAGTATATTTAGAGAGAGAAAGTAGAAGCAAGCAGAAGCAATGCTTACAGGGGCTGTAAGCGGGTGGTAAATAGATGGTAGATATTCCTCTTATATCAGTCGCTGGCCATGGTCAACTAATCGACAAATGAAAGGTGGGAGAAACTAAAGAATGAGAACTTCCATATCCCAGGACATCTACGCCAATATGCCTTTAAGCAGCCCTACACTCTGGGATCAAGCCCCATTCTCCTTCCCCTTTTATTTCTACTATCTGATAAATTGGTCACAAATCTTTGTGATAGCCTTTCAGGAGAAGGGGCTTCCTGGCTGAGCATTATAGACCTTGGTTTTTTGTGATAGCTTGATAGCAGACATTAATAACATGAGCAGCCACACTTGAAACAAAAAGGAAAGATGAAAGTACATGGTTTGGGTTCCTGACAGAGTCCCATTCTCCCAGCCCACACCATGGGTGTGTGCAAGGAATTTCTGATGCATGCTGATGTGAACAACCAGTAAGCAGTCAGTTTCCAGTAAATGGCTCTTAAGACTTCAGAGCCGCTGCCATACAAAAGTCTATTGTTCGTGTGCAGGATCCGCCTCCCTACCCTTTCATTATAAAAGCACAGATCACAACAGTGGCATGTTTATCTTAGCAGGGTGCTAAGCTAAGTCTTACCAACTGAGTCACAGCCCCTGGTTTAGGATTAGAAATGGGTTTACACCAGCTACTCTGAAACATCCAAAACGCAGGGCAAGGCACACGCACAATGTCAGTGCTCAGGCACAGTTTTAAGTGCATAGGCTGAGTATGAATCAGATGAAAGCACTTTTTTATAAGAGAATGAATGCAAGACAACTCTGGCGGAGGAATAGCGGGTTGTTCACAGGCTGATCTCCTTAGCTGTCCTCTGCAGAGAGGTCAGCGGATATGCAGGGCAGAAGCTTACCTTGAAAATGCTTGAATCTGTCCCTAGGCTAGAATTAGTATCTGTGAACACTCTCATTGATGTGTTCACGCATTGAAAGCCCCAGCCAAGAGAGATGCAAATCTCAGGAGGCAAGTAACATCTCTAAGAAGTCCAACATTCAAAGGAACTGTTTCTGCAGCTCATAAAAATTTATGAGTGAACCTGCACTGGCATCATATCATCCTATCTTAAATTGAGTCCTGCCTTTACTATAGAGAAAATATAGGCTATTCGGACAGCTTCATTCAGCAGAGCAGACAAGCGTCCTGCAGGGAAAGCCTCCTGCATGGTCCTGCTGATAGAAAAGTCACAACTTCATTCAAGCCTATGGCCTGCACCCTCGCTACTCTTTTTCCATTTGGCCCCCCTTCTACTGTGAGCTGGCTCCCAGCCCAGAAGACAAGGTGTCTCTTTTCCTCTTCCTTAAGGGACAGGTAGTGGAGCTGGAAAATGGCCTCGTGAGAGATTAGGAGCAGTGTTGAAGGAGGAGGGAGAGCGACCTTACAGCCAGTGAGGCTAAAATTAGTGTAGCAACCTCTGAGATAGGAACACAACCAGCTGTTTTCAGGTGACTCTCTTAAGAAGCAAAAAGTCTGTTGACACTGAGTAGATGAGATAAGGAGGGAGAAGCAGAGAGGCAAAGGCAGGGTGATGGCTAGGGAACAGCAAAGCAGTAAGGAAGGACGGTGTACATCAAGGACATAAAGGAAGATTGAGATAGACAGTTTGGTGCCTCCAGAGAAAGACAGAGGACGTCAGCAGGTAGGATTCAGACAGAAGCGGCATACTGATGTCTATGCAGCCAGGCAACGCAGAGGGGTCTTGGGAGAACAGATGAAAGGACGGTATCTTTGGATGTATTGCATGGTAGAGAAGGAGCAGTATTTCAAAGGAGAGAAGTGAAATACAGGAAATTTGGAAATTAGAGCTGAAATGCAGGAGGAGGAGGAGGAAGAAGAGCTGTTTAGACCTTTAGACGCTCACAGGAGCCATTCACACTGCTGGAGCCTTTGGCAGAAAAACAATTACTTTCCTCTAACTTTGTGGGAAAAATGAGTTCACTGATTGGCAACTGCTTTCCAGGAGAATATAGCTTTTGCTGCTTGATCTGTTAAGTTCAGTATTATGCATTTCACATCGAAGTTGTGACTCTCTCTCAGTATGTAAGAGCCTGCATTTTCTAAGGCCCTGTCAAGAGTGTCTCGGCTTTGCAAGGCATGTGCATCACTTTTAGCTGTTCCTCCTTCAACTCCAAAATCAGCAGGACACCAACACAGGTGAAAGAGGAGGGGAAGAACAGAGCAACATGGCCAGGCTTTCACAGCAAGAAAGAAATCATTGCGTAGGCACCAAGCAGCCCTGAATTTTAATTAGTTCCTTTTCTTCTGGAGGGGCTGAGAAAAATGGAGAACTCTAACAATGGTCTGACAGGTGGGAACACTGCAGGTATGTGAGGACAGGCTAATTTTCAGAATTTGCGGTACAGTTAGACATGCCTGAGCATCTCCTAGGAGTTAGCTGTGCCTTTCCTGTGCCATTTGCAAACTGGAAGGTTTTTTTGTATCTAGATGTTGCTCAATGAGTCAGCTTCTACAGGTACCCGGCTCTCTAGAGAAGCAATTTATTTCCTCAGGACACTCACATGGCTGTATACTAAGGGCTCTGTAGTACTGCTACAACTCAGGACAACAGGCTTGGTCCCTGTTCCCCTTGCAATGCCTTCACCACAGAAAAAGCTTCAGGAATTGGCTTCATTTCTCCAAGTGGGAGTATGCAAACTCTGTCTCCACTTTCCCTCTCCCCATCCCTGTGTTTGGAGGCATCCATGGGCAAGTATTTGTCCTCTCTAACTCCTGCTCAGTGTCAAATCCTTGGAGATCAGTCCCAGTTATGGCCAGCTCTGAGAGCAGCTCTTGCAACACTTGCCCATATTAGGTGGGTGGCCAAGCCATTGGCCAGCTGGCCTATAAAAAACTCCATCCCTTCTACAGATAAACTCAAGGGATATTGTATACTGCCAAGAAGTTAATCAATTAAAAGCTTCTCAACAAAAAAAAATAATTATGGTGACAATTCTTGGTGTTGGGGGTTTTTTTGTTCACTTATTGTTAAAATAACTGCCTAAACAACAAATTCAACCAGCAAAGAATAAATAGAGAAATTATAATTATGAAGAAAAAAAACCTCCAAAGATTAGCCTCTGGTGCTATAATCTTTTAAGTAAAGGCTGCCCTCATTCACACTGAAAAAATAAACACAGGTAAACACATGTGACTGGCTGTGGGACAGAGTTGTGAATTTAACCAGCCTCCTCTATCTCCCATTTTTGTGATTGCGCTCTGCGAGACATAGCAGTTTGGTGGCAGCAGTCTCCTATGTGAAAGCTAAGTCCCAAATGCAGTGCACAGCTCCTGAGGTTCACTTAATCTCAGTTAGACTGGCAGAAAGAATGAAAGAGGTGTCAAGGGTGATACACAGCAGGCCTGCTGAGCCACCCGCTGCCTGGTACCAAAGGAAGAGATCCTCAGCCTTATCAGATCTCCTTGGTAAAGTCTCTGCACATTCCTAAGGAGGGGCTCAAGACTGGGCAATTGGATAACCCAAAGCTCTGGGCAAGGGATGCGGATGAGGCCAAAATATCTTTGATTAGTCAGAAGAAAAGAAAAGCAAAAAATGAAAAAAACCACCCCACCATCCACCCATATCATCTCCAACATTGTGCTGCTGAGCGGACGTGACTGAGTTAGGAGTTCAGAATTCCTCCAGAGCAGAAGTGCTGACCAGATAACTTATCCAACACCTCATTTTTTATAAATAGTGTCCAGTTATTACTGTTTGGGGTTTTTTTTAAACTTGTGTTGCTTTTACACAAGAAAAAGCACTAAAATAAAGGCATTTATAACTGGGTGTGCTTTGCACTATCCTTGTCTCTGTCAGAGCAGGCAATAATTAAGCTTTTGTTTAGGATAAGCACTATTCTTACATTTTCTCAATCGTTTTTTCCAGTGTTTTTAAACCTGTGATCTCAAGCCCTTAGAATTTTGCAGACTATTTCTAAGGAGTCTGAAACAGAAACAAGCGCGTTATCACCAGGTGTAATTTTCTTTGGGAATTTCTCCTCCTGAAAATTCCAAGAGTCCATAAACCTAAAATGATTGGGAAAAGTACCACCAGTTACTTGTAATCCCACAAGTAGAGGATTACAAACACTGCAAAACAAGGGTAGCATTGTGATCTAATTAAAAGTGTTTGTATAGTGAGTACAGTAGTCTGCAAAATAAAAAAGCAGTATTTCACTTGCAGCGTAGAAGTACCATGAACAATAAAGAATTAAAATATTGTTTTCTGCATTACTTCATTCTAGAAGATTATAAGACAAAAGAAGAAAATGAAAAGGCACATACTGGAATTTTCTTCAAAGTAGAAACTAGCTGTGACCTCTTTAATATATTAAACAAATTAATGCATTAAATCTTCCTTCCTTCACCCACGTACGTCCCCGTGGGAAGCAAAATTGTGCCATCTAGTGGGACTTAGACCAGGTCTTAGCTGTGCATTCCCACTAGACACTACAGACACCCTACAGATCACCTCCACTTCAATGTGCTTACGCTGTAGTGTGGACTTTCTGGGATTCTGCTTTGCTCCCATGTTCCCTCCTCTGCTCCAGCTGCAGGAAGGGTCTGTCTGCCCTGCCAGGCTTAGTGGAAGAGAGGACTTGGTGTGCTCAGAAGGGGAATATTCAAAAGCTCAGTTGGGACTTGCAGGATGGCAAAGGTGTCACAAACAAACAGAAAACAGAACTTCACAAGGTCAGGGTCTGAAAATAGCAGAAAGCAGGGCAAACGCAGCAGGGTTGGCTGGCTGGGGGAAACCACTCCTTGAGACGGGCAGCACTGACAAGGCAAAATACATTCGTGTTTCTTGGCTTCTGAGTTGAAGAGAAATGATTTTCAGGAGTATGACAGTAAATTTGAAACACCAAAAGCCATGGAGTTCACCATGGATGAAGACTCTCCTGCTTGGCCAAGCAACGAGCAACTTTAGATTGCTACATTACACAGCCATAGAGCTGGTGTATGCAGAGAATTCGGTAACACAATCAATCTCACTTCCTAGTACGCTTTTGTAACCTTAGTTAAGCAATAGACCTAATAGAGATTTCAGTACAATCTTTTAATCTTTGCCCTGTATGGATTAGTGTATCTTTATGCCAGACAGTCATTTCATTGCTTGCAATTTTTTTCTTCTGTGCTCATAATAGGAGCCATATAATGCACGACTGCAATACAAAAGCAGTCCTAGTGTTGCAAGCAACTGACATACGTATCTAATAAAACCCGATGGGTATCCTTTGAGAGCGCTCGTTATTGACTCAGTCACAACAGGTGAATGAGTAACAACTCTGTAAGGAGTTTTCAGTATCAGTAAAAGTAAAGTTCACTGGCCAGTCCTCAAATAATTAACAACTCTTTCCTCTACAAATGCAGTGAGAAGTGGCCTTTTCCAACAAAGCATAAGCTGTTTTTCTCCATCTCAAAGCATCCCCTGGAATAACTGGATCAGCTCTGCCCACCAGCAGACCTTTTCTCTTATATGAATCAACATGGACAGGAATCTTAAGAATGTTTTGATCATTTCTTTTGGATTTTTACTTCTCTTCACTGCTTATGGAGGACTCCAGAGTCTACAGGTAAGTGGAGCATCTCCCACTGGTTAGCAGGACAGCTGGCCCGGAAGGGCACCAGGCCAGCTGATCGTGTGAAACCCATCTCTCCACGGTTTCTATGAGGAAGGCATGCTCAGTATTTTTTTATGAGGGACATTAGGACATCAGCTTGCTGCAGGTTAGTATTCCCCACACAGATCCATAGCATTTCCTAAATATTTCATTCTGGTACTTCTCAAATAGCTTGAATACTTGTGTTAGACTATTTCTTTATGTCTGCAAAAGTTGTTTGAATGAAAATTAAATTTCTCTGAGATATCTCTCTCAAAAGAAGATAATGCAAAATGGAAAACAAATTCCATTTCTGAAAAGTTTGTGTTTTGAATATTTTTAAATTGCTATGATTTTACTATTATCATACAGCAACATAAAATACTAAAAATATACACCCAATCCATTAAATAATCTAAGTATAAAATAATACAAAAATTCCTGGCATAATGATATAACATAATAATAAAAAATATTGTTTTAAATCAAAGGCAGCTGTGGCTTGTATTGTTATTAACACCTTAAAACACATCATCTTAAGCAGAGATGGCTTTCTAGAATGACTTGAACACTCAGGATGCCATCAGATCTTGCTTGTTTAGCATAGCCAGAATAAAAGACTGAGGGTTACTTTTGCTGCATATGAATACTTCTGAGTAGATAAACACAAAGAGGAACTTCTCAGACTAGAAGACTCTGCTAGTCTAATGACAAGTAAATGGATATAAACCATCTGTGAGCAACTTTAGGCAGGATATTAAAAGATGACTCTGATCAATCGGGTCAGATTTTCCCACCTGTGTGGGAATCTGTATGCTTTAAAGTTGGAGCTCGATACATAACATGATGCACTTGTTCGTAGTAACAAGGCCTGTCTTCTAAGTTTTGGAAGCTGTAGCTGACAAAACAAGGCACATGGTGTTTCTGAAACAAGACCTCTGTGGTCAGGAAGCTTCTTTACCTGTTTACAAAATGACCATCTGATTCTCAAATACATGGACACTGCTCAACGGAGAACCTCCTCACTTCACTGTCCTGATTTCGGCTTCTCATCAAGGATGCCATGCAGCTGCCACCATGGTCCTGCACAGCTGGACCACGCAGCCACTGCAGGGCTTGGAAGCAGCAGCCTCGATCTCCTGCAGCACTCTCCCGTGCTATCTATTCATCCCAGCTTCCATTCGTCCTTCCAAAATCGTCCTGGATTGCAACAGCTTTTAATGAAAACACAAAAATATTAATAAGGAGCATCCTGATCATCTCACTGCAACTTTCAGGCTACCTAGACAAGAGAACTATTTTAAGCATAAAGATATAAAGCTTGGTTAGATCTGTAAAATGTGGGTGAATCAATTACTTCCAAATGCAAATGGCTATTGTGAGCATATGAGGACATTTGGACCTTGGCCTCTGAAGAATTTTAAAACTATCAGACCTGTAGTTTAAAGCAAAAGATCTTCCACTCTTGCTAAGTGGAATGCAATGCAGATCTGATGATATTTCTACCTGAGACAAAAAGCAAGGCCAAGAAAAGAGGTTATTCTTCATTCAGCTTGCTTTCAAAGGGAAACTCAAACTAATTATGTTAATTAGAAGCCTGACTCACCAAAGCTTTTAATCTGATTTTGTATTATATTTTCATAAATGGACTATCATTGTGAGAAAAAACATAAAGCCATAATCAGGCTACTTCAGGGAAAGAAAACAGTAATACCCCATCCCAGCTTCTGTGTCTCCCTATTTCTGCCTGAAGTCACTCTCTGTACAGCATAGTAACTTGTGCTTGTGATAAACTTTTTCTCAACCACTGTTTTTGTCAATGCAGAGCAGTCTCAACTCAGAAGAAGGCCTGGGCGTTGCTTCCCTAAGCGTTCTCTATGCGGCGCTCATCTTATCATCCATGTTCCTCCCTCCAGTCCTCATCAAGAAGCTGGGCTGCAAGTGGACCATCGCAGGCTCCATGTGCTGCTACATCGCATTCTCCTTAGGGAACTTCTATGCTAGTTGGTACAATTTAAATGCTTTAATTCTTTCTATTGTGTTTGAAGAAAATTAGTAAGGCCAAAGTTCTTTCTTCTTTTTCTTCTCAATCCCTACTCTACTTCTGTGTTGCAGATTTGAAAGTTGGATGCAAAAGGTGGCACCTGCATGAAATAGGGATAAATAAATCCAGTGAAACAGAGAGCTGAAAATGTGCAAAAAGTCAGAATGAATCATTTAAAATCCAAATGACTTTTAGGACTGTTTTTTAAAAGATTGAAGGGAAGGCTATCTTCCAGCCAGTGGCTTTGGGAGCAGAGGACCACAGGAGGAGGCCAGCTCCTGCCTTGCCCTTTCAGGGGTAGATGAACAACTTTGCTCTCCAGTGACAGGGGATGCAACTCTGCAGAGGAAAGTTGTTGTGATCCATCTTCCAAGGGCAGGTGCAATTTAATTCTCTACTACAAGAGGATAAGGCACATGAGCACAGGCCTAGCCAGCCTAGTCCCTGGAGACAGCTTGCACATCCTAAACTTCATAAGACTGGCCCTTTTTTGCTTCCATGTAATGGATTTATTGAACCACACAAAGGATAAATCTATTTCTTTGATGTCTATTTTTGACTCTGGATCTTTGGGCAAATGATTACTATGCTAATGGATAACAACTATACTAAATAAAGTGTTCTTTGGCAGGTACACACTAATCCCTACCTCTGTGATCCTGGGCTTAGGAGGAGCACCACTCTGGTCCGCCAAATGCACTTATCTCACCATTGCTGGTACTTCATACGCCATGAAAGCAGGAAAACATGCAAAAGACATTATCAACCAATACTTTGGGGTCTTCTTTCTGATATTTCAGTCCTCTGGCATCTGGGGAAATCTTATCTCATCCTTGATATTTAGCCAAGCTTCCACTGAAGGTAAAATATATTTTTAAAATCTTGGTGCTTCTTTCTATAAAAATCACCTAGTTCTAGACAGTGAAAAGGTAGATTTCCCTGGCTGAGCTGGTGACCCTCAGTTGCCTCCATAGCCAGTGGAAAAAGGCACTTCAACTGTGACTTAGCTCATCTGAAAGTAGATGTTTGAAATAGATGGGCTAAATTGCTCTCTGGCAGTGTCTATTTTATAGCAAGTCTTCATCAGCTATAAAGAGAGTTCAGACAACTTGCTCAAAAACAGATGTTTATTGAATTCCTTTTGAATTCTACCCCTGTGTAGTAAAGCACGGATAGGCTGCTGGCAGTGATGGTCTTCATATCTGACTTCTATTTAAAGTGGATTGCAAAGCTTGTAGTATTGGATTCATTTGCTGTTAAATATTCAAGGTTAGTCAAGCTGATGCTGGGTGCTTGCTAAAAATCAGTGTTTTACAGAATTGCCAAGAAGAAATAGAAGTAGCTGTTGGCAGGAGTCTGTGTGCCAGGGCTCCTCTGCTGTATTTCAGGCTCAGACAGCAGATGCCGATGTAGCTTGAAGAAATCACTCAACAGCGCTGCCCTCATTTCCCGTGCCTGTAATTGGTGTAAGCTTTAGATGGGCAGTTGTGAATATAAATTAATACTTGAACACTGCCTTAGAGATTCAAAGTGCTACAGTGTATTATCACTGCAGTCTCCCATGCATTCCCTATCCTGTCAAAGTCAGAACAGGATGGACATGGAAAGAGCTGCCCATATGCGCTGCTACTATGAATAGCAAGAAGTTACCTCTCTTCCCAGGCTCAGTTAAGCAATGTGTCCTCCGGAGGGTATTCAAACAGGTATTAGGTTAAAACTAAATGTCAGGGAGCTGGCATCAGGCTTTATTTTTGAATCCTTGGGTTTATGGCAAAGTAGAACCATAGAACCATGGAAAAATTTCAGCTGGAAGAGACCTTCACGATCATTGAGTCCAACCTTTGTCCTAGCCCTATCAACCCCACTAAACCATGTCCCTCAGCACAACATCTAACCATCTCTTAAACACTTCCAGGGATGGTGACTCAATCACCTCCCTGGGCAGACTGTTCCAATGCCTGACAACCCTCTCAGTAAAGAATTTTTTCTTAATATCCAACCTGAACCTTCCCTGGTGCAACTTAAGGCCATTTCCCTTTGTCCTATAGTGGTCATGAGGTGTGATACTTCTGGAGAATCATGCTTGTTTTAAACCCAAGCTATTGTAGATGAAACATCATCAAAGCAGAACGTTAAAGGACTGCATCAAGTGCAACAGAGCACTGGTGACCTGACCACTGAGCCACATGATCTCTTCGGAGGGACTGTCCATTCCGATTTCATTTGCAGGGTAGAGCTGTAGTGTAGCTGTGGGGTCTGCACAGATTGCAACCATTTTACTCTCCTCTGCCTCACAGCACACATCATATTAGTAGGAGGACTAAAACACTCTTTTTTTGGGGTCTTGTAAATCCCCTCCTAGTTTAACATCCGATGATATTCCTCTAAATTCTAAAGAAACTCTTTTACTTGATTTTTATCAATTAAATTGGATTTCAGGAAATGCTGTGTTCCTGGGAGATGTGCTGTGAACAGCTCTCAAAGCCAAAGGCCTTGCATATGTTCACAACAGCAATGAACAGTCATATCATGTAGGCTTCCCAACTGTGCCTTCTCAATGAGACTCAGCTTTAATTTAGAGAGGGGGGAGGGAGTAAGGATCTCCAGTCACTCACTTTTTCTCTCCTCTGACAGTGCAGAAAAGGTACCCATACAAAATGTTCTTACACTTAAAATGTATAATTTCACCGAGCAGTTGGAAAGATACGGTACGTATCTGCAGAACCAAAATCCATAAAAGTGCGTAAGTACCCTTGACATATTGCCTGCATCACTGCATCCAGACACAGAAAGGCAAGCTACACCATGAGGTAATACTACAACAGAAGACAGTAAGCAATGTAAACTACAACAGTCATCTTTTCTCACTCATCAATATTGCAGCCTTATTTCCGGAGGAATAGAGCATACCCCGCTTTGCAGCTTCGATATCACTAATTGCACGTGCATCTTCATCTTCAGATGATGCATGAACAGATAAAACTCTTGTTTTACACACTTCCACACTCTATTAGTGTGACTCAGCTTTTGCATATGGTAATTTTGCTGAGGGTCTGTTTGTTCAAAGCTGTGTAGCGGTAGCCACTGGCTATAATAATTACATTATTAAGTTTTGTCTGGTATTGAATGGTTGTTTATGAAGCCATTTAAAGATGTGATTCACACTGCAGTAGCTTTGATTGGAAGCAATGAGAAAAACATACTAAAAGTAGTCACACAATAACCTTAACTGAAAAATTACAGATCGAGTGCTGTTTAAGGAATCAGCCAAGGTACACTGTACTGCCCTTATTATGCTTTGGCCAGCAACCAATTCGGCAGAGAAAGCATTGAAATAATTGCATTGTTTTTTGATCATCCTTACCTGCCACACAGCTTATTTAGACTCACACTTTGTGTTAGTATTCTTTTCTTTATAGAAAGGGTACTGGGGGAAGCGGGCACAGTGTCGTGGTGACACACAGGGTCCATGAGTACAGGCATGTGTGTGGCTTTGACAGATGCCCAGCACGACACTGATGGGATTGAACAAAGCAAAGGTCTTACTCCAAACCCTGCCAAACTGTTCTAGCTTCAAGTATGTTCTCAAAGAGTAATAAAACAAATAATATAGTAACAAAGACAGGAAAAGCTGATTTCTTGGATGACGGCATTAGTGTGTTATTTTCTTATGAGTTTCTCAATCAAAAAGATGTCTCAAGGTGGTTTCTGTTCCTATAATGTCTATAGAAATTATCCAGAGAGGAATAATGTGTTCTGTCTGTAAGAACTGTCCATCAGTTTAATACTGGTGTAAACTGAGGCACCTGTCTTGTGGGCTATTATGATTAAGAGGTACAGATACACACCTGAACTTTAAATATTGCAAACTGAGCTTGGATTTCAGCCTCTGGCTTTAGTCCATGTCTCCATGTAACCACCAATTCCATGTTCTTTCTTGAGCAACTGCTTCTGTAAAACCGCTATTTTTTTTTTTTTGTTAAACATCTCTAATCAGAAATTATTTGAAACCAGGACCAGTCACTAAGTGCTGCATTACCATCTCCTTATATCCTTACACATAGTGTGTACTCCTCTGATCTCTTCTCTGACTCGCCCTTCTTCTGGTTCTCACTGAATTAGTGGAAATCTCAGAAGAAAATCTGGCATGCTGTGGAGCATATGACTGCATGACTGATACCAGCAACACCACTGGGTCAGCAGAACCCTCCAACTCCTTAATCTACACTCTGCTAGGGATCTACACTGGTAAGTAATCCATACAGTCTATAATGAATATCACTGGTGGGAAACCTACTAGTTGTGAAACCTAGCATGACTTCGCAGATCAAGTTTCCAACTTCCTCCTTCAATCTAATTTGCTAAAAGGAAATATGTGAGAACTGTGAACAACTCCTTCCTAAATAGTTTCAAATACTTTGTGCCACTGCTGTGTCATTTTTGTCCAAAGGAACAACACATTCATTACACGTTTCACCTGGAACAAAAGCCCAGTATGGTGACCCCACTGTTTCACCAAAAGTCAGTGTTGCTCTACAGACTAGAACCAAAAGTATGCCCACATTGCAATCAGAAGACTACAGCGGCTTCTCCAGTTATGCATGAGGTGATAGTTTTAAATTCACCATCTTCAGGATCAGCAATACTGAACTACTTACTGATGCATGCAGGGGCCCAAGATGTCAAGAGCAGCCCAGTTAGTGGCATTTGAACTCAGCAACTTCTAGTCATCTGGGAATGCCTACCAGAACTGGCTGGTGTCCTACCATGTGTAAAACAATTTTAGCACAGGAACCATTCCATAACTAGAGGTGGACCTGAACTACAACTCCCAGAACACGCAATCATTTGGGGGTAGATTTTTGGATCCTTGCTGAGATTTTATAACATCATTCAATTCGCAGCTGTGATGCTAGAATTATGATACCTTACTGTGAAACCCGAAGATAAAGTGAAGCCCTAGGCGAAGTGGCACATCTCCCATTTAGTAATTACAGCTGATATAGACCTTCCTGTATAAGGAAGGAATCAAAGACAGGGAAGGCTGATGCCGTCAAAAATTGGAAAGACGAAAATAGATGTGCAAAGATTCTTTCACTGAGGAAAGTTCAAAAAGCATCTAGTTCAAAACAAGTTATTCTCTCAAACAGAGACTATGTGATCTAGTCAGAGCCAGCCCTCACCCAACAAGAGCATTGTAGCAAACCCACCCTCCTTCCCCAATCGCCATTATTAATTGATGAGAATATGCGAAAAATATCCTCCCACTTCCCTTCCAGAGTGTGCTGGAGCTGATGCCTTTCTGCTAAAGGCAGGTTTGGCTCACAAGTTTAAATTTAAATTTGATGACTAACATATACAGCACTCCCTTAGGCTTTGCTCATGCAAAATGAATGCAACCCTGCTGTCTACAGACCTCGCGTCAGTAGGGTTTCAGTTTTCTTTTAAGCTCTTAATAAAAGATATGTCTTTTCCTACCTCAAGGGAAACCAAATAGCTAAATATTTCATTCACAGATATTTTTTAAATGTCTCCTCTATTTGGTTGCTGAATACATATTTTGCCCAGCTTGGGTGGACACAATAACGGAGAAGTCTTTTGTTGTTTAGTTTTCTTGGGAACTGTGGATGTTTCTATTTATCTTCGTATCAATCACTATTAGGCCATGCAGTTACTTATCTCCTATAATTCATTAATTTTACCTATTTGTTGGAATATTTTTCCTGTAAATGCAGATGTCCCGCTTTCACCCACGTAAGTCCTGTAATTAGCCCATAAGCACTAGTAAACACCCTGGCAGAACCAGCAATGACTTATATGATGAAGGGTTTATAGCTCAGCCACAGTGGAGAACCAGGACACTGGAAAATACAATTTCATTCTAGGAGACAAGGATGAGAAATAATAAGCAATAAAAAGTTGAGGTGATTTACTGCTAATCTGCGGATGTATTTGGATATTAAAAGTTCACAGAAAAGAGAACGTCGATTCACAGTAACACGGGAGCATTATCAAACAGGCAATGCCAACGGGAAGAGGTGCCTGGTTATCCCCTTACTCTGAACTCCACCTGTTTCTATGGATGGAATTCTAGTCAGCATAACAGAGGAAACATAATCATGTGGAATGAAACAATCAGTTGTCAGTCTGTGGCTGCTTCATGTATATTATGAGACACAGTTATCTTCTTGATAACTTCATCATCGTATACAAGACAGCAGTTCTACTTCTAGCCCTTTACTTTTCTTTCCATGTATTTGAAGGAAGATCCCCCTCAGCCATGAAAACTTTGGTGCTGGAAGTGAATATTCCTCTCTCGTGTTGATTTAAAGCCTTTTGATAGCTCCTGAGGGAGCTGTTTCTGGCCAGCTCCCTGTCCCCGCGACCCCTGCCTTGCCCTGGAAGGGTAAGCCATCACCCTCTGCGGCCGCGCAGCTGGCCCGGCGGCCGTCACAGCAGCCCAGTCACAGCTAAGCCGAGGGGATTTGCGAGGCGTGCAGCTGTAAGCAGAAGATGTGAATGTAGATCAGGCCGCCTTGTTTACACAGAAATGGCCTTTAGACTGCAGCGGAATCAGAGGCATCTGCCAAAACATCCCATAGAGAGCTAAGCACTAAGTCAGAACAATAACAGCAGCAAGCAACTTCCCATCATTCTTCCAGCATTCCTCAGTTTTTCATGAACTTTTTGTTTTGTTTTTGCAGCTAGTGGTGTGCTAGCTGTGTTGCTGATTGTTATATTTCTGGACCAGATCAAATCTGACCAAGCAGAGACTGAAAAAGAAATACTTGAGACACCATCCTTTTGGTCTACGTTCCTAGCAACTTTCCAGCATCTTAAAGATAAAAGACAGTGTCTTCTAATCCCTCTGACAATGTACAGTGGGTTTGAACAGGGATTTCTTTCTGGTGACTACACAAAGGTGTGGATGACAATGAAAATCTATTTCTGTCTGGTTTTGTGCCTTTATGTCTTATTACTGCATCTGATCTATATTTATTTGCTAAATGAAGATGTTTTAAATGGTGATTTGTGGTTTTCTAAATTACTGCTTACTTCTGCTTGAATGAACTCTGAGTGACATCTTCAAACAGGAGAGGCTAGCAGTAAATATGTCCCTTGGAACAGCCTCAAAATGAGCACTGGAGAGAGCTTAACTCACCAGTGGAGGACACAGCAGAAAGCTACAGGTTCAAACTCTTCAGCTTGTTGTAAATAACAAACTGGGAGAAAAGCCAGAAGTCTGCAAAGCTTTTATTTCTTCCTTCCTTCTGGTTTCCCTAGAGTTTGCATAAATGCAAGTCAGCACACATACCACATATTTTATTTTGATAACTTTTACAGTAAGAGGGCAAATCCTCAACGTGACTGGCCAAAAGCCCTCATCAGTCACTAGTGCAACAGGTCCAAAACCTGATGGACCAAAATGATCAAAAGCACCTCTGCTCCTCCAATTTCTCTACAAACCTAGACACAGAGCAGATGTTTTCTCTAGATGTTCATCGAGAAAGCCTCCAAAGAAAGAGGGCACTTCCTGAGATGCTTTCAGACCTTGCATATAAGCAAAAAACCCCCTTGCATATAAGCAAACAACCCCCTTGCATATAAGCAAACAGAAGAACCTGCTTGCTGCTGTGTTTGAACAGGTTGAAAGGGGCGCTTCATGGCCACCTCCATTGGTGATATGCTCTTATAGTTGAGGTCCTCTTCATTTCTTGGGAGCTGCTCTGTAATGACCACAGTCCTGACTGTCATTTTTCATCTCTTGGGCTATGAAGGGCAGAAAATTCCTTGTGAGACTTCCAGGAGTTTTATTTGCATAATGAGCAGTGCTCTGATTTCTTCTGCTTGCTACTGCTCTGTTTGCATGGCATCAGCCTGACTGGGAACTAGGTTAGGCATATCGCTGCTGAAGGCCAACTCTGCCAATACCCCAGGGACTTCTCAGCAAACTCTGGTGCTGTGCTCCTTTGATCTCGTCCGTGCTGGCTATTTACCGAATACTCAGGCTAAGACACTTGAACTTTAGCTGCATATTTTCACTGAGGACGACGTGGCACCACTGTTTCTTCTCTTCCAGGCATATGTGACCTGTGCCCTGGGCATACATTACGTTGGTTATGCCATGATCTGCTTTTCAGCTGTAAATTCCCTCTGCTCCCTGCTCTTCGGAAAGATCTCTCAGTTCACGGGCAGAAAACTTCTGTTTGCATTAGGTATGTAAAGGTCACTTGAAGGACTGATCACCTCATATAATGTATCAAACACAGTGCTCCCTCTTTTGCATGCACTACAAAGGGAGAGTTGGCTGTCAGCTATCAATCAAGATCAAAGTCAATCTGGAGGCAAACTTCTTTCATGAGAGGAGAGGCAGCACAGTTAACCACTGTATTGAGGTCATTGCCTTATATCACTTTGCTGGTGTTGTAGTCCACCCTGCTTCTGACGGCACTATCTACTCAGAAGTTTCCCCATGGCTTTGAGGCTTTATAGCTCTAATGCAACCAGTGATAAATGAACTTACAATAACGATGTTGAGGCCTACACTATATCTGAGAAAGATTTCTCCATTGGGATGAAACCTCCTCACCATTAAGGGGTGAAAGCAGCTGAGAACCTTGGGAGACACAGTGTTGATTTGAGTTTCAGGGGATGGTGAACTGAGCAATTTCAGCAACCAGCCAGGGAATTTCAGGAAAATTTTTAAAGGTTGGCCTAGTATCCTTTTCACTACTTGTTCTATAAGAAGAAAAATAAAACAAAGTCATATGGCAGTGTGTCTAGATAGAATAACTTGAGGGCTCGTGTACGGGACAGTAATTTTCAAGTTGCCATGAAAAGAGATTTGTATATTTAAGAATACCTCCTTCTCCAGAGAACACTCTTCTTATTAGTAAGAGTGTAACAGAGAAAAAAAAAACCCCAAGAATATTTCATTTGTGTCCTTGTATCCACTAAGCATACTGAAGTGTACTAATACTTTATTTCCACTAAACCCAGTAACCTTCATTATTAGAAACGTCACTAACTGAGCAAATGTGCATCTAGACATTCTAGGCATTTTCTCCATAGGATATTTTAAACTTTGGCAAGGAAGAAGAAACTGAGAGTCCCTTATGCTACACTTACTAGTTCAGAGATACTCCTTATGTCCCAGGTGTATGTCTTACTCTATGAAACTCATTTTAGATTAAAAAAAGCACAACACATAACAACGACGACAACAATAATAATAAACAACTATAGTCTTAGTAAAGCGAGACCTCTGAACCTCTCAGTTCTGTTTAATGGTCTTTGTACTCAGCCTGTGAAGGTTGACCTGTGAGAGAAGAAACCAATGACTCATTTACAAACCACTTCTGAAAAGAAAGACAAAATGTCACCAGACCCTCTAGATATTCTTAACTGTCTCCTCTGTCCCTGAAAGCAAATGTGCATTTAAGGACTAGGTAAGGAGAGCAGAAGATGCTTCCTGCCCCTTTCCACATGCCTCACACGGTGACTGCATCTTTTAGCAGCGCTTTCTCCTACTCAGTGGCAGTTCTCGTCCTTTGGGCTAACAGCACAAAGCATCAGCGCTGAGGAGCTCTCAGTTCAGGACACCACTCAGAAGTATTAATTTATGACTGTCAAAGGACTGTATTGTCTTGTATTTCATGTGATTTCAACTCAGCTGGTGCAAACCTCAGTGAACTGGAAAGATTTCAAGATTGTCTTGTGTTCTAGTTGGGGGAAGAACTTGAAAGTGCTACCCACCACTGTCTGTCCTGTTTGTAACTGCATTTATATTTCTCTTCTTTCTAAATCAACAGCCGCAGTTGCAAACACTGCCTGTATAATAGCGCTATTGCTGTGGAAACCTCATCCTAAGCAGCTTGCTGTGTTCTTCGTATTCCCTGCTCTTTGGGGCCTATCTGATGCCATTTGGCAGACACAGACTAATGGTAAGTCCCAGTGACAGTGAAATGTATTCTCCTGAGATATAAAAGTCTGCTTGTTTGTACCTATAAAACAACACACATATAAAACTTATAATGGGTTTAAGACAGCATATAGAAGAAATTTGTTAGCTCATTGGAAAGTAGAAGAAATAAGAGTAAGTTGGGAATAAGAAAGTAAAACACTCATGAAATGTTCTGTATGTAAATGCATGCAGTTCTAGTTTGCTCTATTTCAAAAAACATAATCCAGTGTGATAAGTCATAGGAAGGCAATAAAAAGTAGCAGAGTCATGGGAGACATCCACCTGAAGGCAGACTGAAAAAACCAGAACACTTTAGCCTGGTTAAGTGTTAAGTAAGGAAAGCAGTCAGTAAAATCATTAATAGTATGGAGAAGGTGATTAGAAATTCATTATTTCCTTTAGTAACAGAACTAATGGCACCAAATAAAGTTATCCGGTGGCAGGGTATACAGGATTTCTAGAAATCAGAAGAAAAGCTTTTTTCATACAATGCATAGTCAAAGTATGGGATTCATTGCCAAAAATGTAAATGATTTTATGATTGAATGACATCATTTCAGGAGAAAATGTTCCCGAGGACTACTAAAGCCTAGTGGTCCAGAGGAAATCTCTAACTCAGAAAGTCCCTATGTCTTTGCTTGCCAGAGTGAGGAGGGCATTGTGGGGGAAAAAAATCACGGTATACTCCCTTACTTCTTACACGCCTATGAGTCTGTTACTGGAAGTATACCACTGGACTTCTTATCTGTTGTATTATGGTTGTTCTTAGAAACTTCTATGTTCTTTTTCTTTGTGATACAGTGCAGTTATTAAGTACTGACAGTTCAGATGAGGTTATACAACCCGACTTCCATAAGGGATTATTTAAACTTATCCCTCAATCAACTCTAAAGGAAGTTCTCTTACAGAGACTAAAGACAGACTCTAAAATGCTGGGAAGGGCAAGAAAGAGCTATAGACTGTGATGACTTGAAGTAAATTCTGCTCATTACTGTTAGTCACTGCCAGAGTACTGTGTCAGTAAGACAGTTAAATGCCCTCCCATCTGCTCCCACATTTTACCTCTTATTTCATGAATATGGTTTTCCTCTATCTCAAATTCATATTTGGCAGATGCCATAGGAATATGTATGTGACAGACCTAGCTCACCTAGGCCCACACTAGCTTATGTGCCTTGCCCTTGGCTCTTGTCCCTCTGTTTGCTTCAGTAGCTCAGATGATTTCACCCACTAGATAAATTATCATTTTCCTCCTAGAAAGCCAAAGGGAAAACCCCATAGCCCTTTGCCCAGCACTGACTGACCTTCTTTCAAGCAAACAGAGAGTCCTTACCTCTACACACAAGGAAGTGACCGGCTAGACTTCTCTCATCCTCGCCCACAGCCTTGTGCCTTTGGTATAATTTTAAATCAGGGCTCTCGTCATTCAGACTCATGGGAGAACATAATCAGTGAGGATTTTCTCTCTCTGAAGTAAAGCTGTTCATTCACACCCTTCTTCCTCACCTACAGTCTTCCTCATTGTTCATCAGGCTTCTTCCCAACATTCTTGAGGGGCAAAAGTCTTTCACTGGGAATGGAGCCTGCCTTTTATCCTCCTTCTCTTTTTTCCAGAAAGCCTTGTCCTCAGACACTTGGCTTCTTTCAGAATCACAGAAGGGTTGAGGTTGGAAGGGACCTCTGGTCCAACCCCCTTGCTCAAGCAAGGCCACCCAGGCAGGGCCATATCCAGTCATCTTCTGAATATCCGCAGGAAAGGAGAACGCACACCCTCCCTGGGCAACTTGTGCCAGCATTCAGTCACCCTCACAGTGAAAAAGTTCCTTCCAGATGTTCAGAGGGAACCTCCTGCACTTCAGTTTGTGCCCACTGCCTCTCATCCACTTTTCTTTGACACCACTGTAAACATCTTGGCTCCATCCTCTTTGTACCGTCTCTTCAGAGATTTACGTACATTTGAGATGTCCTTTGCAAAGGGTATGTTCTCAGTAAGATCCTTGCAAGTCTGACCTGATGCCCTCGCTATGAAAAAAGGGGTAAGTACAGAGGACCTAAGTGTTAGAGAAAGAGGCTGGGAAGTGGCTGCAGTTCCCAGTCCCCAGATGAGGCACAGGCAGTAGACAACGCTTCATGCTTACTTGATGGCAAGTAAGCTCTGCAGCTACGTGACAAGACTGACCCCTATTACAGCACTGTAACAGGTCATCTCTGTTCCAAGATTCCTGGAAGATACTTCTGAAAATTTCATGTTTGTATTATCTGGGAAAAAACCCCCAAACATTCCTTATACTTGTACAGTATGTTTTTTTGTCTGTACCTTCTTCACCTGTTTCACAGTTCTCAGTTACAAAAGTATACAGTTTGCTTTGTCACATCGTCATACTGAAATATAGGGTGATGACACAACCCTTTATCAGAGAAGTGCAGTGACATTACTCTGTGCTACACCGCAGAACAGCATCTTCAGTTTGACATTCCCATTTAGGACTAAATCTTCTCCCCTTCATCAGTTTTATACAGATACACATCACATGAGAAATTCCCAGCTCCAAAGGCTATGAGGTGAGATAAGACCTTTAAAACAGCATTGGGGACTAAGGCCTGTGGTCCTTCCTTTGATAAGTTCCCATGACTACTGCCTGGGCCCCAGTAGATTAGCCACTGAATAAATACAATGGCACTGTGCCACGTACTTAGGGCACTCTGTGTTTATGGAAGATGCCTTACTTTTGTCTGTTGTGTATAGTTAATACCGGGGTTCCCCCTAGAGGGGATATATAGACTCATAGTAGCTGAGTCACTTCATCTTACAAAGGTTTCTTACCATGTCTGTGTACGTGTGTGGACACTCATCATTTATTTCCAATGAAAGCTGCTTCATTCCAAAGTATGTAATGCCCTGTCTTATCTAACCTGAACACAGATGCTATTATTAACCCCTGGCAATAACTGCCCTTGGGGCATAACAATAGTGTAGCATAGAGCTGTCGAGTAGACTATATCAAAATAAAGTTCTCCCCAGGCTGACGTCTGTCTTTAGAAAGGATATGAATCAGTCTGGAAAGTTTATAAACCTGTACTCAATTTCCAGCAGTCCTATTATATACCCATGCCTGCTAGTACCAGAGGAAGGAGAGGGAAAACAGGCAGTGGTAAACAGGGAGCCTAATATCCATGGAAGTGAGCTGCAAGAATTCATACCTAGCAGCCTGGCAGGTCCTGCTAAAGTTTCAGCCAGGCAATTTGCACCACACTGCGCTTGACAGCATTTGTGATAAGGACTAAAGTTTAGGTTTGAGGCAAAACCACCACTGTGTTCCTATGTAACTCCTAGCTGATACCACACACACATCCTGGAAACAAGAACTTCCCTGCCAAATCAGTCCTTCCAATAGCTGAACCTTGGACAAGATCCTCACTCAGTTCTCCCACTGACTTGATTGAAAAAGAAGGCTTAATAGCGAGAGAAAACAGGTACCAGCTGAAAGCCAGGATCTTTACATATAGAATTGCCATAGCATCGGAAAATTTCCTATATTAAACTCTCCTCACTAATCCCTTTCCAGAAGATAACACAGGGCATATCAGCAAAGTTACATGAACAACTTGTACTTGTTTATTTATTAGGCAAAACTATGAAGGATTATGAAATAATTCACACTACACTGCACTCAGACAGTTTAATGAACTAAGCACATCTTGTGATGCACTTTTCCAGATTTTCCATCATGCCTAAATTGAAACATTCAGTCAATGTCCTCTTACAGTTAGCAAGCTGCAGTAAGTTCTTATACATAGATAACTTCCCCTTCTTACAAAACTGAGGGGTTAGTTCAGCCTACCCAGACTTCTAGAAGACTTTGTACTCCCCTGTGCCTTTTGGCTGAATATGCGTATTTCACACAGATGTGCTGTTAGAGAAGTGGGTGAGAGAAGTCAAGGTTCACGATACTCCTCCCCTCCCCTCCCTGCACACCACAGCTGAGTCAGTGGAAACGCCCACTTCTTTATCACCTCTGAGCTAGCTCAGCACCAGAGGAAAGCAAGTCTTCTCCCTTTCCCTCACTCCCGGTTGTGGGTGTGCAGCTGACTGTGAACATGAGCTTCTCAGTGAACACAACTGCATGAGGATGATCAGTTTAACTAAGTCTCTATGTCAAGCAAGTTTTCCAGTAGCTGCCCAGGGATTCTGTGTGTATCAAGAATATTCATTTCTGACAGCCCACCTAGGAGCTGAAAATCTGAAAACCTGGTGGTTATCTGAGAGAGGCAAGTCTACTCTGCGTATTAAATCCAAGCCCACTTGTAGCGCTCTCGACAACTTTCTGGTTTAATTGTTTCGGGTCAGTTTGCTTCTCTTGACTTGGCAAGTTTGACCAGCACGTTACCACCAGCTGTGTGAGCCTCACTTGGGGCCTCCCTGAGGCCAAGATCTGGTGAAAGCAAGGGACATGTATTTTATGTGAACAATCTCTGCATGTTCTTAGGTGGGTGAAAGACATAGTTTGAAGAACAGGCAGACAGCTCATGCAGGGTCCATGCAGGTTCCCGCAAAAGTGTGGAAGGATGGCAGCAGGGAGGCCCCCATGGTTCTCTGATCCTTTCTACCTCACACTGAAAGAGCAACTTGGTCCCTAAGGACCACATTGTCACTAGACAAAATCAACTGTTGTGTGAAACCTGTAAGGATTTGGTATAACCTTCCTAACAGCTACACATTGAGTCTCTACTGTGTCAAGGGCCACTGGTGGACATCTCTTCTTCCTGCTTACATACTCACTCGTCAGTGCAAGAACCTTCCTTTTTGTGGCTGATTGAAAAATAAACTTCCTGCCATCTCACTTCAATATTATTATTTCTTCCCTCCTCCCATTTAACTCCATTTTTCTATGATATTCTCTATTTTGTCGGTTTTGCCCTGGTTTTTTTTCACTTATAACAACTCACAGGAGCACAAAAATGTTTAAGCTTGTGTTTTCTTTTCTCTGACATTCACGAAGGAGGGCCTGTCTTCCCCACTATGGTCCACATATTCCGTTTGTAGAAAATAAATGGTTGCTGACTTAATATTCACAAGCCATGTCTCTCTTTTCTTCTAGGACTCTATGGCATTTTATTTGAGAAACACAAGGAAGCTGCCTTTGCAAACTACCGTCTCTGGGAATCACTTGGATTTGTCATTGCCTATGGTTATAGCACCAAACTGCAAGTCTACATCAAACTGTACATCTTACTGTCTGTGCTTGTGTTGTCTATGGTGACATATGGAGCAGTTGAATTCCTTGAAGCTAAGAGCTCCCCTGGGTCACCTACTGCTACAAAGAAGAAAAAGGTAGGACCCCTCACTCAAGAAACACACATGTAATCGAACAGGGTCAGAGCAATGGAGGCAAAGCAAACTGCCCAGCTCCTACAGGCATGTCTCCAAGGGTGTTTCAACCTGTACTGTCTCCTGAAAGATGGCAAAGGAAGAGACTTCAAGGCCAGTATAATGCCAATGTCTTAGGAGTAAAAATGTCTTTTGATGTATCAGTTTTACACAGGAAGATTATTTGACTTCACCCTTTCATATGGCAACCAACCAAATGCTTTCTCTTTTTTTAATTAATAAATGTAAACAAGACTCTTAAATTCCTCGCATTTTTGTATCTTTGGATCAGACCTAGTACCATGGCTTTATAATCAAACCTGAAAAGCCCACATGCAAAATCAGATGTCAGCTGATTGCAGACAACACATGTCATTTCACAGAACAGCTAGTAATAAAGATTAATATTGTTCTTATCCTGCATACTCTGACATTTGCTATAAATAACATCAAATTATAAACTGACTATATCTACGGTCCATATCCAAACACCACAAAATCCACTAACCAATGGTCCACCAACATGTCGTAGGCCAGCAGACTGTGTTTCTGCCCAATGTCATCCCTCTATTCTAGCACTCTTTCTCCTTTTCCTGTCTCCATTTTTTCTGTCACCATTTACAGCAGCTTTCTCCCAAAAGACATGCTTTCCACATGACTAAATAGTTGAGTCATAATGAACTTTCCTCACTTTCCCATCCACAGAGAGAGCTCTTTTCAAGATAAGCAGTCAGAGCATGTTACCTGGGGAATCCAGCCATGAAGAGGATGCAGATAACAGTGCCAGTCATACAGTGAGGAGGAGAAAATGAGGATGGGCCCATGCTGTAATATCTCCTTGAGATCTATATGCATCTAGCAGTAGCTCAGAAGAAGACTTCCCTCGGCTCATTTCCAGTTCTGTTTAGTTATACTGCCAGGACAAGAGTGCTACAGTTCAGCTACTGGGCAATGTCCCCACTTCTTGAAAAGAAAGCACTGTACAGGTATCAGGATCACTACTGGTAATGACACTATGATCAGATCCTCTGTGTGAGGCAGACAGCTAAAAAGGAATTGGAGATATATGTTCTTCATCTCCAAGTGTAGTGCTGCCCCTGGAAATAAGTGGCATGACTAGTTAAGTTGCTGCATGCCATGGAGCTAATATTTGAAACTACTTCTTCTCAGTTATTAAGGATAGGATAAGGATGAGGCACCATAGGGTGTGACAACATGATAGAAATCAATAATACAATTTATGTGGAAATAAATTCCCAAATTGTTAGGGCTTTTAAATAACAGTACCTTTCATGGTACTTTTTTGTGTCCAAGCATCTGGACTCCCCTCGAGACTTCACCTGTGCTGATACATGGCTTTTAAAATGATAAGCTTCTTTTCCAGGTTTCATACAATTAAATAGAGTTCATTATGTCCTGCAGAAAAGGTGACAGGCGAGATCTTCACAGACTCACCTTTCTGTTGTGCCTTTGCCTTGTCAGCTCAAAGGCATGCTGCTAATCTCTGTTGGAAATGGTAAAACTACTGTGGCTGCAAAGTCCTGAGGTCTCCCAGCTGCCCAGAGATTACAGATGGATTTCCTAGGCTGCTGCTGATTCTCCTCCTCCCCTGCTTCCATCTGATACAGAAACTTGATTTCATCTCAATAACAAACAGTGAAACACATCACATCCTCCTCTGATTCTTTTTTACACAGCAATGTTTAATAGCAAGTCAAGCAAAGAGGAGTTTTATGATCAACATCAGTGAAAATCTGATCTCTGTGAGAATGTAAGAATTTATTGTTTATTTGTAACAGCCTAACACAGAAATTGGGATCTCACTATATGAGATGCTATATAACCTCAGAACAAAAAAAATGATCCCTCCTTACACATCTTAACAAGTTTTTCGCTTTACTCCTATAGTGGGTCTGGCTGGGCTGGAGTTAATTTTCTTCATAGCAGCCCATATGGTGCTGTGTTTCAGATTTTTGTAACTAAAACAGTGTGGATAACACCCTAGCGTTTTGGCAATTGCTGAGCTGTTCTTGCACAGTGCCCAGGTTTTGTCTTTCCCTCACTCTACCACCTCAGTAAACAGGTTTCAGGTGACCGAGAAATTGGGATGTAATGCAATCAGGACAGCTGAGACAGACTGACCAAAGGGATATCCCACACCACCTGATGCCATGCTCAGCAATAAAAGCTCAGGGGAAAGGAGGAGGAAGTGGACATGTACACAGAGGTGTAGCCATCTCAGGGGACACTAGCTTTGGGCTTTGATGTTGTAGCCAGATGAATTCCTTCCAAGTCATGTGCCTGAAACCTTCAAGATCTTTAAACCCAGCAATGCGTAAGAGGCCTGCTAGCGCTGACCTACTGAATGCCCTGTGTTCTCTGGAATCCTCAGTCCCTAACTGCACTTCCCTAGAAGTTTAGGAGGAGGGTCAGGCCTTCACACAAGAGAACCAGGAGAAAATGCAAGTAATGAGGTCACTGAGTGAGGGGCCACCTATGCCAGACAGGAGAGGACAGCTGAGACATTTCTTTGAGAGACTTCAGGGTCTGAGGCTAGGTCACACACCAGTCTCTCTGGAGGAGGCAGGGGTCAGGGGGCCCAAGGATTATGGCACTCATCTGCAGCATAAATAGATTCAATAATTAATACTGATACATTAAGTAATCACTTTCATGAGGCAAATAATATCATGGTGTCTTATGGCGTGAGCCACAGGTGCAAGCAGCTGCAGGGTCTCAAATGCACACACAGAAGGGTGGGCCCTTTAGTCTCGAGGTCCCCGAGCACCGCTGCCTGCGTGTGCCTGGGCCTGAGCCTGCACTCGGCCTGGCGGGGCAGGCTCCCTCCATAAAGCCTGGGGGACCGGAGGTCTGTTCTGGGCAGGTCGCTCCAGAGAGAAGAGCGCACCCTGAGCGCGCGGTGCAGGAGAAGGGGGAGCTGCAAGCAAAGGGTCTTCTCCCTTCTGGGCGCCCCGGGTGTGCGTCTTCCCCGCGGAGGCTCGAGCGAAAAGGCTGCGGCAGGCGGCTAAAACAAGAGCAGCCCCTGC
>NW_009705465.1:11749-78593 GCF_000703405.1 Apaloderma vittatum | reverse complement strand
TGCGACCTTCCCTTTGAAAAATCGCAACAACTCTATCTGACAATCAGGCTTCTGCAGCCTAAAGGAACATGAAATAAGTAGCTGTGACCCAAAGCAGGTTAATGGGCAGCATTTCTGTGAAGAAAGTGGCCTGTATGTGTGGCTCTCTCTTTCAATAAGAGCAGCCACCTCTCAGTACATATGTGTGGCTGTAAGAAGCCCAGTAGTATTTCCCAGGCGTCAGTAATTTTTCGTAAAAGTTTAAGCACAAAAAAGGGTTATCTGAGCAAACTTTTATCTGTCTGCTTTAACGTAAACCTACTTGCTCTGTGCAGGTGAAATCAGCCTCAAACCTATTCAGTTTTTCTCACACTCTTACCATTCCTTCACTCAGCAATACAATTTCAAGCTGTTTATAGCTAATTCCAGAGCAGCGGAACACTTTGCTTACATGGAAGGAGAGCATGCATACTTAATAGAGTATCTGACTTTTTGAAGCAGATAGAGCAATTAAAATTATTTAATCATTATAATTTATGTGCATAATCACATGCATAATATGTGTATAATTTATATGTAGACAAGGGGAAAAAGTCCCTTTACTGTGGAAGTAAGACTTAGAAAATTGAGAGGTAAGCTATTGAGATGTGACATGACTGCAAAAATTAATTTCATGCTTTTCCTTTTTATATTAATTGTTGGTATTTCATGAGCCTATTTCTTGTGAAAGGGCTAGTCCTAATCCAAACTCTGTTTCAAGAAGAAACCCAAAAACTCTAGTAGAAGTATGGTGGACTATGCAGAGAGGGGATTTGAAATGTTCCGTGTATAAGGTACATCTTACTATATAACTTATCTTCCTAGCACAATGGGATTTACTTGATTTTCTTTGTTTTCTGGTTTACTTTTCATAACTCGGTGATGTCATTGCTATAATACTAGTTTAGTGTGAACAGTTTACCAACCAAATACATAAATCCATGATTTATGGCTCTGTAAGGATGTTCCTATCCTGAAAGTTTCTAGACATGACTAGAAACACTACTGATACAAAGCTTTCATGGAAGTCCATAAATTGTCATGTAAGCCTTTCCTAAACTGGAGGAAAAGGTGACCTAATTCACAAATAAAGAATGGACTGTACTGAGCAGTCTGGTAACGGATCAAAGAAAACTATAGCTATTGTTTTTAACCATATTAAAATATTACACTTCAGAGTTTATTTATGCTAGTCTATAGCCCAGAATTAGAGGAGTGTAATGTAATATTTTGTCCTATCCCATGCCTTTTTTCTTTCTTAGATTTGGTTCTTTTTTCTGAAACAACTGTTCCATTTTCTAGGATCTTCCAAATGATGCAAAAATACCTTGTAGGTAAACTGAGAATTCATATTTTATGAGCAACGTCTGATTTAGGATAGTATTCAAGAGGTTAGTGTCTTTTACTTTATAGAATTGTCTTTAGCTTGAGATTATGAGATATGAAGAATGCCATTTATTGAGCTTCTTGGTTTGAAGGAACTTTGTTTTAAAATAGGGTGTTCATTTTTGTTGTAGGTGTTTTCTAAAGGACACTGACATACCGAAGTAGCTCCCTTAAGTTTAATAAATACGTATACAGAGATCCAGACTGGGGACATGTTTTAGCCTTTATCTCTAGTAATAGCAAACAGTGAATTTGGGATGTGTTAAGACCTAAATTAGTCTTTTGTGCCACTGGAATTGTTTGCTTTAATGAAACATCCATTCACTTGGCATTTTTATTAACAGCCACTATTTTTCTTTATATCTAATGAAGGAAAAGTCTTGTAGGGCTGCACTTCCCTACCTTTTTCCCCTACTACTTTTGGGATGTCACAGTGGCTTTGAAACCTAATTCACTTTACGTTCCACTTCTACTTCCGTCTTGGCTAAAAATTACTTGATTATGTACAAAAATATAATAAATTGACATGTGAAAAGAAAATCCTATTAAGGAACATGCAGATTACAGTAGAGAGTATATAAGAACAGCTGTATTGAGAAGTTTATAGTAGCAGTTTTGGTACTTTGACTCAGGAAAAAAAGTGAATTCTGAGATTTATAAATACATTTATTCTGTCTTCAAGTCCAGGGTACCTCTGTTCCATTTTGAGCTGTTTTTGATGCAGATGACCTTGCAGAATTATTCACCCAGGCTAGAGTTTGTGCCACTGTTCTAAACAGCACTAACAGTAGTAAATTTTTATTTAGTTTGGAAGTTTCTTGTTGTTACAGGTAAAAGAAACAAATGTGTATGCGTTGTAGGCTAGAAAAAGTTACAGAGCAATACACTTTAGAGGAATTAATTTTCTGCTTTGGTAGGAAAGTAGCAAAGAAACTATAAAAGACAACTTATCTGTATGCTTTAACATGTGGCATGCTAAAGATAATAGTATAATATTGCAGTGTAAATGTAGCATTGTATAAAGTATAATGGGAAAGCAGACAAGACGAAACTGGAGAATTTTCATCTGTGCCACTCAAGGCAGCTCCATTATGCTAACTTGATAAATAAGGCTTACCTTTGAGGTGCTTCTTGAAAATGTGACAAGCTTGTCAGAAAAACTGTAGGGAGGACTGTGAAAACTAGAAATATGAACCAACTGTGGCTGGTTACAGCATCTGTACAGGGGCTCAGTGAACAATATGGACTTATTTACAGTGGAGGATGGAGGTTTTGGTAGCACTTCTTCTAGAAGTTACTCTGAATTTTACAGAATTGGATCCTAAAACAAAGTCTTAGGGCAAAGGCCAAAAGACTTGACTCCTGCATGAACTCTGTGACTAAATCACATTTTAAGAATTTCCAGAAATAGTTCAGCAGCTTTTGCTTTGAATCCTAAAATAATCACCTTCCTTCCTCCTTTTGTTTGAGAAGGAATTAAAGGTTTAGCTGGGTTCGTAGGAATGTTACTGATGTTTAGCTGCTGTGTTTGCCAATCATAAGATACTTGGGCTTCAGAAATGTAGCATTAATGACCTTCAGGATGCTTTTCTTGACCTTATAGTGAAATAAGGTCTGCAACTTTCTGTGTTGTGGACCAGAGATACTGTTACCAAAGATGAGACTGTGTGTTGCAGAACTCACCTGTCCTTTATGTATCATGCATTTGCCTGTTTTCATGAACGCTGTACCCTGAAGAGCTGGGAGCACGAAATGATAAAGTCACAAGACATTATCTGAGCTCAACAGCTGTCAGCACTCACACGTCTGAGAAGACCAAAACCTCGCTGTGATAGATGCCAGGGATTATGAGGTACTTAACTGATAGAAGTAAACAGTCATACTTGTGTGGTTATTTTTTAGAGTGAAATTCTTGTTTTGTTGCAGTATGAGGAACAAAACTGAGCTGCTCAGTGTGTCTGTGGCCTTTAGTCATCTCTTGGAGCACTAGTAAAGAGCAGAGGATATGATATGTACAGCCAGTTCAGTTAGTGTTGTGTCAAAGAATATAAAAGTTTAACAAGAATAGCAAAGCTATATAGATGTTTTTCATGGTAAAGATGCAACTCACATTGTGTAGTTCCTGTCCAGTAAATCTGGATGATAGGAAACTCCAGCTACTGCAAATTTGGAATTTATTTGCAATGGTGGCAGATGCAATCCTGTAGCCTTTCTTTTCAAAGCTTCTTTTCCTGTCTTATGCATGCAAATGGACATCCAAATGCTTACTCTGCAGAAGCATGGCTGCACAAAACCGGCAGATTTGAATTAAACATTATGAAGCATTTAAAAAGATGAGTAATATAAGGCATTTGTGTTGAAGTTTGACACCAAATGATCTCATGATTTTTCCATGTTTAGGAGTAGCTAGTTTATAATAAGACCAGGAAAAAGAATTAGCTTTAAAATTGAGGTTATCTATGGTTTTGTTTGTTATACTCCCTACTGTTTGATGAAGATTAATCAATTCACCCCGTGTTCTGTGCTGCAAATATAGAGGCTATGAAAGCCTCTTAATCTAAGTCTAAAACACTCTCGCTGTTACTGAAATTGAATCTGCTGTGACCTCTTGCCAAGTAGATGCACTAGGCTCATTCTTTTTCACTTTAAAACATCTATAGCTTTCCCATTAGTTAAACTGGCCAAATGGTTTGCAGTGTTAATTTGCTTAGTAAGGACTCTGTGTAGTGTATGAAGATTGCATGAACTCCTTTCCATACGTCCTGGTCCACCAGTCTATACAGGAACTGGGGATGATGGGGAGGGTGATGGGGTGTGTAGGGATAGCAGGATAGTCAGTAGTTTGGAAAAGATTAAAGTGCTGGTGGTGGGCATCTCCAGAATTTTTCACTAATAATTCACAGCTAAACATGGTGTTTCATTCTAAGACTTAAAATATTTTGGCATAAACTCACCCTGGAGAATGTGGAACCTTCCACAGTTTTAAAATTTGAGGTGAATGAGCTGCTTCTTCATGGTATAACTTAACTGCTCCATTTTGAATTTATGGTTTTTAAGAATTTAGAGATTATAGCACGCTTTTTTTTTCTCTGGGCAAAGCAGATAAATAACTGGGGTGTTGCTCTTTTCTTGAGCAATCTGAAGGTCTTTTATTGTTTTTTACTATGTGTACAGAGATGGATAAATCAGGGATGTATACCAGTTTCATTTAAGAAAATTAGTCTTCTCTGTGACACGATGTAATATATCTCATACTTGCTGTTCCCTGAAAATGCTATTCATTGCTGGATCTATAAGTTTATGGTTTTAGAATCATAGAATGGCTTGGATTGGAAGAGACCTTAAAGTTCACCTAGTTCCAATCCCTGCAAAACCCCATCCAACCTGGCCTTGCATCTGGGAAAAGAACTGCCAAGTACCGGTGTAGGTTGGGGACTGTGCTGCTGGAGAGCAGTGCTGGAGAAAGGGACCTGGGGGTTCTAGTGGACAGCAGAATGGCCATGAGCCAGCAGTGTGCCTTGTGGCCAAGAAGGCCAATGGCATCCTGGGGTGTGTTAGAAGGGGGGGTTGGCTAGTAGTTTGAGAGAGGCCCCCCTGCCCCTTTACTCTGCCCTGGTGAGGCCACATCTGGAATATTGTGTCCGGTTCTGGGCCCCTCAGCTCAAGAGACACAGGGAACTGCTTGAGAGAGTCCAGCGCAGAGCCACAAAGATGATGAAGGGAGTGGAACATCTCCCTTATGAAGAAAAGCTGAAGGAGCTGGGTCTCTTTAGCTTGGAGAAGAGAAGGCTGAGGGGTGACCTCATTAATGTTTATAAATGTGTCAAGGGTGAGTGTCAGGAGGACAGAGCCAGGCTCTTCTCAGCGATGTCCAATGACAGGACAAGGGGCAGGGGATACAAGCTGGAACATAGGAGGTTCCACAAAAGTATTAGAAAAAACTTTTTCCCTGTGAGGGTGACAGAACTCTGGCACAGGCTGCCCAGAGAGGGTGTGGAGTCTCCTTCTCTGGAGACTTTCAAAACCCGCCTGGATGCGTTCCTGTGTGACCTACTGTAGGTGATCCTGCTCTGGCAGGGGGGTTGGACCAGATGATCTTTTGAGGTCACTTCCAACCTCTAACATTCTGTGATTCTATGAACACTTCCAGGGAGGGGGAATTCACAACTTCTGTGAGCAACTTGTTCCAATGTCTCACCACCGTTATAGTGAAGAACTTTTTTCTAATATCTAATCTATATCTACCCTCTTTCAGTTTAAAGCCCTCTGTACTATCGTGACATGACCTTGCAAAAAGTTCCTCCCCATCTTTCCTGTAGACTTCCTTTTGAAGGCTGCTGTAAGGTCTTCCCAGAGCCTTCTCTTCTCTGGGCTGAACAACCCCAACTCTCTCAGCCTGTGCTCATAGGAGAGCAGCTCCAGCCCTCTCCCCTTGTTCTGTGGATCCTTTGAACTAAGAAGCAGTGTATAAAACTTCAGTGTTGTGACTTATTTCCAAACAGCGTTCAGGAGGAGTACAGCACTGCCTGCATCTGTGGTCACACTGTAAGGGCAAGAACTTGTTGGAGTCCTGAAGCACTCAGGCAATAGCCTCAGGCCTCTGACAAACAGGAGGGTAGAGCCTTGAAGCAGCCCAACAGTCTGGCAGGAGGAATTTTTCTAACAGTAATGATGGAATCTTAGAAGGAAAAAAAAACAAGCTTAAAAAATAAGCTAGTTGGTTAAAATTAGCACAAAAAGTAGAGGCAGGTGTGGTGGTGGAGGCAAGAAAGACATTTTGCTCTTTAGTTTCATTGTGGTTAGAAATAATTATCTGTGAAGGAAACACTTGCTAGCAGGATTTTCTGTTTGTCAGCCTTTTTGAGGTAGAGATATTAGCTACAGAAAGACCTGAGGAGAGGGCTGTTGAATGGCGAAACAGTATTCTCCTTTCTTTTGGTATTTATTGGAGGTTTCAGGTCCATCACTCTCCAGCTGAAGAGCTCATGCTTCCCTTCTTCCAAAGAGACTGCAATCAGTAGTTGCCCGTTGACCTAATTGTTTGCTTGTTGGAGTGTTTTGAAACAACAAAATGAGGAGAGAAATAGAGGCTTGGCTTCTTAACAAAACCCCAGAAGTAACAGCCATTTTCTGTGTGCTGTGCAGCCCAAGTCTCTTTTGTCTCAAAGTGATGTATCAGTCCCAGAGTTCCTTAGAAAAGGAGAAAATTACTGGCCAGTGGGGCCATTTATTTTTGTTTCTGTGTGTTTAAGGAAAAAGAAACACAGTAGGTATTGCCTGGATCAAAATGAATAGTTCACTGCTATTATTTTTTTTCCCTTCATTCCTGATTCAGAGAACAAATACTCATGGTGATATTTTAAGGATGCTGTTCTGAATTTTGTGCCCTTCCAGTTAAAATAAAATATAAACTTTTGTATCTGCTAAGGAACTGGGTATATATAACTCCACAAAATAATAGATTCATGGCTGAATTTCTCTCTTAGCTATTTCTTTATTAAACGCAGGGACTCAGCTGCATACTAAAGAGCAGCTATTCATACGCAGGTCATTTTTTGATCAAATTTCCTCCTGCCCACAAAGAAACCTGCAAGTAAAAGAAACAGATACAATTCATGTTGGAAAACAGAGTGATGACTAAGAAAGCATTAAACTCTGAATTTGCAGTAACTCTTGGAACAGCGGCAGAAAAGAAAAAAGAAGAAAAAAAAAAAGCTTGATTCTGCTCTCAGAAAGATTATTTTTGGTGAAAATCTGCTGATCCCAGGAGGTAACCTAAACAGAGGATCTGTGAGGAGAACTTAAAGGCTACTGATTCATACTCAGTAGCAATCCTGGCAACTAGACTGCAAATAACTATACTTTCTGACTTTTGTTTGTGACTATTGTAACTTCGAAGCAGTCCTTTTCTACTTAAAATCGCTAAACAATGATCACTCATTTTGTTGTCTGCTTATTTTCTTTGTACCTAGCATTAAGAATTAGTTTTCTTTGTTATAGTAGGGCCTATGGGCTAAAATAAACAAAGGGATCCACCATCTCTTCACCAATGACAAAAATCAAAATGCATGAGAGGAATAGAGGGCATGGGGGAAAAAAAACAAGGTCAAGGGTGAATTAACCTGTCTCAGACAATATAGTGGTGTAAAGTTGAAGTGGTACCTAATGAAAAAATGGAAGGCACCCTTCCTACTTCTAATGCACATAACATACATGTGATCTGGATAGCTATGAAATTCCACAAACAGATAAATAGATTGATGCAAATATAATTTCCTTAGTAGCATACATTTCATTTGCTTTGACTTAACAAGCTTTCTTGCAATTAGTGAAGAAATCCTCCACTCAGTGTCAACGTGAGGGCAGTGTGTGGGGTTCATATCATCTCTTTGAAAACCTGTTTCACAAATCAGTGGAGCAGAGTGGCTTTTGTGGAATTACTGCTGCAAGTAAGATGAGAATCGAACCTGCTATCTGGAGTATTAGATCTCAGAAAAGGTTTTACTCTGAACTTGCACTCTGTTTTGCAAAATCTGGTCTAAACTTGGTTAAAACCCTTCACTAAGGGCCATTATCCTCCTAAATGTTTATAAGAATCAATCAGAGTAAACACTGTGTACATATCTAAAGGCTGATTTAATACTTGAGGAAATTATTTCTGGTTTTGGATTTCAGGATGTTCTCAAAGGATGGTTTTCTGGTTTGTATAAATACTACAGAGAAGAAAAAAAGAAGCAAAGATGCAATTTCCTACTACTTCCTTCCAGGCTTCTCCTTGAATGCTTATGCTGCCTATAAAGTTCTGCAATGTGCCCAGATGCAAGCCAATACTCTTCTGATGCATTTAATACACAAAGTGCTTTTCAGTGCAATAATATGCAGGTAAGTACATACATTGTTCTGCATTTTGTAAATTCGATTTTGTTGGTGTAGCAATGGCAAGTATTTTTTTAAAAATCAATTTCAGTCAAGAAACGGGTACAGCACTATACCTCTACAGAAACTCGCCATCTCTCAGTACCTTTCTGCACTGGAGGCACTGTCATCTACAGCGATACCCCATTAGATGTGAGACATAGCAGGGTGCTCAGTAAGGTGTTTAGAGTGTGAAAAGAGACATTCAACAAGTGATATCCACTGTGGATGTTGTGCTTCTTAAGATGATAAAAAACAATTGAGGAGGGGTGAGGAAAATACCACCGCGCTAATATATATTAAAAATGTGCTATGTGCAAAATAGATGCTAGATATTCTAAAAGGAAGAAAATGGTAAACTTAACAGAGAGGGTTTCTAGGGAAGTGATTAATTTTAGTATGTTTGTTTCCTGGTCTAAATAAGAAAACAATCAGACTCTGCTATGATTTTTTCTGAAACAATTCCTAACTGCTTCCTACTCTTCAGCAAAACCATAGAAAATGACACTTTCTTAAATCTGTAGACTATTTTACAATCCTGCTAGAGTTTCTATTAAAGAAAGCAGAGCTTATCTGTTCCCAAGACTTGGCTTTTCAGGAGGATGGAAGTTTATACTTTGGAGAGTGGAGGGGATGTTGGATTCTCCTACTTTTGTCATTCTTTTGTCTTTTTTTTGCTTGAACTGACAGCAAGATTCTGTCCTTGTCTTTCGTGTTCCCGAGTCTCAGGAGAACGGCACATACCATTTGAGTGCTATTTTTATTCCTTCCTTCTAGTGATCTATTGGTACTTTCAGCCTAAATTGGGTCACCTTGAGGATTAAATAATGGGAGGCCACTTCTGGAATAAAGTCAATTGGTTTATTTCTTTTTCTAGTTGTTATTTTGCTGGGTGAGAAAAGGGAAGTTTTTGTCCTCTGGAGAGGATTCTTGAGTAACTTTTTATCTTTGGTATTCTTAAGCCATAATATAAAGGTCTGAGACAGTATTTTTCACACTGATAAAATAATTAATCTTAATTGCATTGATTGTTTTACCATACTTCAGTGGGTAAGTGATTAGAAATAGATTTATACTACAGGACAGAATAAGATGTCTTATCTAAATATCTGTGAGCTGGCAAAAAAAAAAGCTACCATTTGGTGAGTGGAAAATGACGTTGCTTTTACTACATAACTCTAGCAATATGACCTTCTGTCTGCATTGTTATTCAGCTTATTTGTGTATAGAGATTCCCTCATGAAAATGGTAGATGATTTATTATAATAGCATATTTATGGTTCTGCTTCCCCTAGGTTAAAGACAACCAAAGCATGACTGAGAGGGTTCAACCAATGCCTCTGGTTATTGGCTGTCTGTCAAGAGTGCAACACTGCACGCGTGTCCCAGCGATAAAACAGGGTCTAAACCAGCGGTTCCTTCATGGAGGCTGAGCACTTGGTACATCTCCTTCTGGAACCACTTGGAGATTCTTCATTATTTCAGTTGTCTTTGGATTATATATATTTTGAATATATATATTTTTTTTTCATTTGAAAGAATTCAGATCATGAGCAATTTTTCTTCAACTGCTAAGAATACCAGTTCTCTGTTTAAAAACACATATATTTTACATATGTGTAGTACATATGTGTGAATATTTTATGTGTGTATATATATATGTATATATAAGTCCAATAGAAAATTGAAGCCCTATCTTAAAGAAATGGACTTCATCCTTTATCTTTAAACAGCATGGCTCTTCTTTGCATGTATTGTGACATCTGGAAGCTGGCTCTGCTCCAGGTCTGTGCTGATCACACTCCAAACACCTTACTTGAGTGCACTGAGATTAGATAGACAGATATACGCACACCCAGGAAGACTGGAGGGTCTGGAAATCCTCGTGGAAAGTCTGTGCAAACTATTGGCAAGCAGACAGAGCAAATGCGAGAGAAAATTAGTATCTTTTTTCCAGATAGTTGGGCAGTGTTTCATACTGAAGTCTCTCCTGGGTGGTCAGGGATGCACTTACATGTGGTAGAGCTGTAATTCTGTATTTCCACATTGTCCTTAGCTCTAAATTTGTCTTTCAGCAATAGTGCTGCATGCAGAGTCAAATAGGGCTTGATACACCTATATCCACGATGAAGTCTATTCTAATGAAATACATTGTGTGCTTAATAATTTTGTTTTAGGCCATGAAGTCAGTTCAGGAATGGAGAGCCCAGTTCTTCAGCCTCCCAGCTGAGTACTTACTTAATAAGCCCAAACTACGCTTTGTCAGCTCAGAGCAGCCAAAACTATGTATTTTATTCTGTCTGGCTATGATTTCTACCTGGATCACATTAGTGTCTAAGCTGTACCCAATGTATTTTGATATACACATAAATGATGTTGGGATAGAAGATGCTTGAAATGATAATTACTCCTATTTCTATCCTGTTTATTTCCTAGAGCTCTTGCACTTACTGACTGCTGATTCATTGCTGTACAATTTTGGTTGGATGTTTAAATGCCCTCTGTGTGCCCTCAGTCTCGTAAACCCTGGAAGCTGTTTTGAGCCTGCAACAGCAGCAGAGTGTTTCAGCCTCTGGAGATCCCTCCATATAGGCAGCTGGCGTCAGGACCGAAGCCAATTAGGACCCATGGAGAAGCCAATTAGGACCCATACCCAACGAGTTCTCCACTGAGATAAAGCAGTCAGCAGAGAGGTCTTGTTTCTGCTTACAGACGTGTTTGTTAATAAACTCCAGCAGATCTAGGAACAATTTGATCACTAGGGAGTTTCTCAGGGGGGCACTTGACAAATTATGGAAACTGTATTTTTCAGGATGATTTCAATGTCTGCCTTGTCTGCATGAGGCAGTGAGCTAAGATTTTAGTTTTTCCTGGATGCTTCTTCCTTTAACTTTTCTTTCGTCTGCCTGTGAACTTGGTGCAACTGAAGAAAGAGGAGAGGAAAGGGCAAAGACACTCAATGGAAATCAGTCAACTACATTAAAATTACAGAAATGTTTTAAAGGTGGTTTTACTGCTGAGACTGGATGAAGGAAAGGATTTTAAAGTGTCATTAAGTCATAACAGTTATTGCAGAGTCCGCTTGTCCCCGGGTTTTGAATTCCCAAACAGATTTTTGAAATAGTGTAGTAATTCATGTTTGACTTAAGCCATTTCTCTAGCAAGAAGGAGAAATCCAGGGCAACAGTGTCAGCTGAATTGTAGGCAGATAAAATTACAGGCTGGGGCTGGAAGAGATTCTTTTCAGTGATATCTTCTACAATAGCCTGGGATTGCCAGGCAGGATGCTCTTCTCCCTGCTCAGAGATCCCCTCTCAGTAAGAGCAAAGGCAGTGTAGCTTTTGGGTGCTATTGTCACTGAAAAGCAGTGCAAGACATTACTCAGCGCTTTTCAGTTATTTACTCAGCCAATAGTGCACAGAGCTATTGAGTTTTATACCTGTGGTTTTGATGAAAGCATCACTTCCCCATAGTCATGAAGGGGAAAAATGGGGTGCTTGAGCAGAAACTTTGAGTTCCTGACCACTGGGTTAGGGACAAGACAGACAAATACAAAGAAGAAATGGTGCATGAAATTCCAAACAGTCATTGCTGCTTTGTCTGTAGCATCAATTGCTGTGATGCCTGAATTGTTTTACAGGGAAATCCAGTCTTTATGGTGTGGTCTCTGCGAGTTCTTAAGCATGTTTTTCTGCTGCTTGTCCTCATTAGTTGTGTTAACTTTCAGTACCTCCTTCTCAAAAGTTCAGATTTAAATGTGAAGACTATGAATATAGTAATTACTTTCTTCATGCTCTTTCTGACTTGATGAGAAAGCATTCAGGGACAGAAAAGGCATAAAGTGAACAAGCAGGTGATAGGCATGATTTTAAGGAATTCAAAGTGTGATCGTTGCTCCTGTCAGCTGGAAAGTTGTGTCTGAAGTGAACTGCCAACCAAAATGTAACAGCCAGATTAATTTTAATGTCGTCCTCTTCCTCTTCTTCCCTGCTGTCCTGTTTAAAACGTTCGGGCATTTTGGATAGATTGATGTAGCGTATCACTGTGTCAAGACTTGGAGTTTTGAGCCATGTATGGGTTTTGTGGTTAAAACCAGCATTGAAGTATGGACTATAAATCAGCTGAGTTTTTATATGGCAAAATCAAAATAAACTCCATGACAGTAGCGGTTTTACTCCTGGAGTCCGGCTGTATAGCCCAATAGCCCCATTTAGCATTCATATTGAGGATATCGTGTGGATTCAGGTTATCTGAATGATTTGAGGATTAGATTAACTGGGGTTTTAGGACCCAGGTTTTTTTGTTGATGCAATTATAATAAAAGTTCTCCCTGACCTGCCAGTGAACTTGTAAAATCAACTTCCTGAACACCTAGATTTGAACAATTTCAGATTTTAAAACCTGTGCAAAAATTGTTTATATCTGCCATCTACTAGACACACTGCCAGTTGATAAGAGCTGCATGTGCAAACCCCTCAAAGAGGTGGGGAAATGTTTGCAGCAGTGGGAAATAAGGCAATTGCTTAAAAAAAAAAAAAAGCCTGCTGCAAGCCAGTCTTCTTTGCAGATGCATGGTCAGATGTGGTTTGGAGAGTATGCTTGTCCTTATTACCAGGCTGTCACATCAAAACAGAAAATGCTCAGAAGCATTATCCTTGGTATTGGTAAACTGTGGCTTCACTTCTGCCTTTCAGCAAAAATCCTGAAAGTCTGAATGGTTTTACAGGCTTGCAGTTACTGTATTTTTACACCGTGCTGGTGCCTAAGATCAGGGTATGAAGTAAGGAGCCTCTACCTGTGGACAGCGTTGCCTTTCTCACAACAAAGGTTTTAACGCCCAGCAGATGGTGCAATGGGCTTTCCTTAGCTACAGAAATACCTAGCTCTTGAGCTTCCCTTTGGACTGAAATTAAACGACGCAATTTTATATGCTCTGATCCGAAGCTAACATTTTAAAATTTTGAGTTTTAAAAATCAAAAATATACAGGTTCTGTAATTTTTTTCTGAGGAAATCTGTTGAATATGATACATATTTCTGTAATACCTCCCGTCCTTATAACCACTTCTGAAAACAGAATCAAATTTTTAGGGAAGCCATGACTTTGCTTAATAGAGAAGTGCAGTCTTTCTCACCTGTGTTTGCTGCAGCATCTGACACAGTGGGCTTTAGGACCTTTGTCTCCTGTAAGAAACAAGAGTTGCTGAATCTGTGTCTATAGGAGGTCAGTCAGTTCCTAGTATAATACGTCTCCAGTTTAAAACCATTTGGTAGCTTAAAAGCAGTTACTATCTGTCCCCAAACAGTAGCTTGCTGATGTTAATAATCAATGCCAGATGTCTCTATTTCCACTTAATAATGTTTAATTACAATTAATTACAAGACTCCATTTTGCATAGAAAAATAAATGGTCTACCTACTTGTTCTTGATGCTGACCTTCTAATACATAATTAAAGCATTAATTTGGTGCTGGAAATTGCAGGTCAAAGTGCTGTTGACCAGCTCTCTGCAGAATAGCCTGATTTACTACTTATGGTTATGAGCAGGATGGATTACATCCCCTTTACAACTCTTAATCAAAAATTCTAAACAAACAAAAAATCCCTGCAAATATATATATTTATGTATTCACGTTGGGGCCACAATTAACAGAAATCACAGTAACAGAAAATATTAGTAATAGAGCAGTGCTATGAATTATTTTTCTCTGATTCTCTTAAAGTGTGCCCAGCAATTTGTCAAAACTTCCGAGAGGCTGCAGTGTTGAAAAATGCACACTGAGGAATTAACAGAAGTTCTACAGAGGCTTGAATCCCCTGCTGCAGTTGCTGCTTCTATGTTCTCTTTCACTCCATTTCTGAGTAAACTACACAAATGGAGCTTTAGAGCCAGAAGTGATGATGAGTAAGGAGAAAAATCATGTCATCTTTGAAGATAAGAGTCAAGCTGTATTTAGAAGAGCATGCACAATATTCCTTCCAGGGTGCTACAGGCTCACTTCAGCAATTTGCTCGCAGTGTTTAAAATAACCATTAAATTACTTGCCAACCTCCTGTTAATAATGGAAAAGTCCTCATGCAGCTGAAGACATGAACAAGGGAGATGCCCCAAAAGTGCAATAGGTTTTATTGTAATCATGAAACCGCAGTCTATAAATATTTTAAATCTCTTAAAATTGTGTTTCTAACTCTCCCTTTTGTGATCTCCTGAATGCAGCATTAATGTAAGCAAAATGCTTCTGGGAAACCCAGGGAAATGCAATCAGATTCAATTCAATACCAACCTACCTACTTTCTTGTGCCTCCTGGATTTTGGAGGTAAATCAACCGTAGACCAGCTAGTGTTTAATTTAACAACTATGAGTACTGGGATCCACATCCAGAGTTCAAACACTAACTTTTTAGGCTGCTGTGGGCTGGAAGCATGGAAGAAGCAGTGAGCTTAGTTCTTGTAGGAGGAAATGTAGCTTCTGCTGTCATTTTATAGATACCTTTTAGTTTAGCAGTCACTGATGCAACTCTTCTGGTTGAGTGACAAGTCACAGAGTATGATGTGTCGTATCTGGAAAGTCTCACTGTGGCTCAGACATCGTGAGGGAGCAGAGTAGTACATCTGCCACATCTTGTGGGCTAGTACAGAACACATGATGTTACTGACGTTTGAACCATTCTCCAGCCTTTAATTCCATGAGTATTTTTGAATTAGGGAGTTTCTTGTTTGCCATACTGGAGGTTAATTTGCAACATAACATCACCTGGCCTTTCACCGAGAGACAATGTCGGACTTGCTGATTGACTGTGCCTTCCGAAAGCACTTCCCTGCTAAACTGATCTTGATTAATAAAATATATGAAAGCAAAACAAAAAGTATTCCTCTCTAGCTTCCCCACACACACATACTTACAAATGATTTACATGTGTAGCACCTTTAAGACTGCTATGTTTTGGATTTTTTTTTTCAGCTACACTTTGACTGTTCTGCTTGTATTTTAAACTATTCAGATGCAGACCTGGTCTAAACCAGAAGCTCTGTTAGTTACATTAGCACAAGGCTTTGTCTAAGCTAATAATCCTTTGTGAGAAGCAGAGTGCTGCAGCAATACAGACCAGGGACTTTTTGATTGAAGATGTTGAGGGTGTGATTTATTTGGGGGATGAACTCTTTCACAGCTGCAGCCAAGAGGCATATGAGTCCATAATGGTAGAATTCTTATGGAAAATTATGAAAATACTTAAAAGACCCCAACCAGTGCACTGGTTGTATGTAATATGTATGCAATATGTAATCTTTACTGAGACAAATCCTGAAGCCCATTGACTATGTCTTGTCTGCATAAAGGTAGAATCAATGCCTGATGCCCCTAGTAAACAAAGTCTGAGAAATCTTAAGTTAGTCCTTTAATAGAAGTTAAGTCACATTTTCTTTCCTTCTGTTTTGTCTTCTAGTCTAGGAGCAACACTAGAATTTATATCAAAGGGAACAATGCGTGGCTGGTCTGTGCGTTATTTATGAACAGAGAGAAGTGTTCCCATCCTCCAAGCATCTGGTTTCTTGTTCCTTGCAAGACCTGCAGATAGATATTCAGTACAGCTGGATCTTTAGCAGTATTTAAACAGGTGAGCATCTTCCTCTCACACAGCATAATGGGGCAAGTTTAAGAAGGAATAAGAAGTTGATGGGCAGACTTGACATTTGGGACAAGTAAGTGTAGAGATAAAGTATGTAAATGGACTGTTCCGTGTGTGAATGAACCTGCCTGAGTTTCTTGGTTATTCCTCAGGACACATGTCTTCTCTTTCTTTGCTGTTTTGTGGTCCCCATATTTCTCTCCAGGGTCAGCATTATCCCTGCATGGCTGTGAAATACAGTTGCTGCAGACAGTCCAGATTGCTCGTTTGTGAGTGATTATTTAAGGAATTGTTTTATTTTGTGTTTCTCCTGGGCATTTGGGCACAATAGGTTTGTTTGGGGAAGCCAGGACAGACCAGTCAGTTAGCAGACCCTTGTTTTTTAGCTCCTCCAGCGCAACTGCAGCTTTCCTGCTTTTTAAGCCAACTGGATGTTTATGGACTCCTCTACTGCACATACTCCTCTGCTACACACACTCCCTCCTCTGCCCACACTTTGCAGTGAGGCAAAAGGCAGTTGGTGTTTTACAGGCAGTGCAAGGAACGGATCAGTGACTGCAGCAGTTAATTAAAGTTAGTCAGGAAGAGTAACGACAAGACAGAGGCTTGCAGAGTTGTGCTACCTATTACTCTTCCAATACTCAGAAATCAAGTCTTTTAATCTCACATATTGAAGCCTCACTTAAAATTAAACAGATTATTTACGTATTTTATTTTTAAGTTTAGGAATAGCACACCTGATTTATCTGCTCAATAAAGGAGAGAGGTGCATACAGCCCACTATGTCCTGATAAAATTTATGCACTGGTTGTTTATAAAGCATCTTATATTTATGATTTTAAGCCTGTCATTTTTACTGAAGCTCAACTTTCTACCACACTTCAGTTATGGTTAAGAAAGCATATCCAAGATTTCACTATAAACAAGAAGTAACTTAAGAGATAATAAAGTGCCAGAGTTTTAAAAGTATATTTTCTATTCGTAGAGCAAAGCTGGAAGCAGTGAACAAAAGTAATCACTATGCATTATTCTTATCTTTTTGCATTTAATAGTCTGATTTGAATTTTGAATGCTTTGGCTAAGTGCAATGCTGCAGGACTAGGATACCTTCTGTCTCTTTCTAAGGATTGGATTTAGAATGCTAATTTTAAATAACTTTTCTGATGGCAACTGAGTTAGCCCGGTAATTCTTTAAATAAATTTGAGCTAACTTTTTCAGAGGAAATGTTTTAAGATTTCTCCTTCTGAAACATTTTTTTTTAATATATTTGATTTTTTCCAACTGAAATATCTACTCTATTCACAAAATCCCCCTCCCTTTTACTTCCCAGGGACTAGGATACTGTTTTTTTTCCATATATCTTAGAGTGTTTAGTTACTAATAATCTCTCTAGGTCTTTCATGGATGATTGTTACACCCTTGAGTCAGGGCCTTTTCCTTTATTCCATTCGTATGACTCCACCAGAACTGGAAGAGGGATGGGATGGGCAAAGTCATCTCTTGGGCTGGATTTTGCTTCAGACTGTCCTCTCCTATGTGTGCTGATGCCGTTACAGAACCTGGCAGAAACAAATCCAAAGAGATTTATTGAAGAGGCTTACAGTTAGGGCTACACAGACTATAGCAATCATCGTAATGAATTTGGTCTAATATGGAATTCAGAGAAAAGGGCAAGTATCTAATCAAAATAGCATTGAGTCCCAAAGGAAAGATAAAATCAGTGAGATAGGAGGTCCGGCTTGATTTTTAAAGATTTATCACCCAATTTATTCACTTAATTCAGACAGATTAAAGCATCAAACCCAGCTATCACCATGCAAATATCAACAGGATTAAATATAATCTTTGGAGACAAGTATTTAAAGTAATTTAGCCAATCAGTTAAACTTTTCCTTCCCAAACATGTCTTTCACTTCCCTTATCTGCAATGCAGATCACTGGCATTCACTTTGGTCTGCATGAATAATTTCCAGTAGGAGTTCAGGATGTGAAACAAAGTGAGAATGCTTGTGAAGCTCTACAGTAGGCTGAGGAAATTGGACATCTGTATTTTGAAAAAAGGGCACTTCTGTACCTGCAGCAATCTAAATGCATATCTAGATGTAAAAATTAAACCCCTGTATTTGTGTCTTTTTTCCACTGAGGAGGTGCTCTTGCCTGTTGCTTGCATTTGTTGGTTTGGAGGGCAGTCAACCACTTCTTTCCCAGTTCAGGTCTCTGGCTGTTAAATCCTAAAGAGATAACTACCAGAAACACCCTATGCTATCAACAGTTTCTTAAAACTTTTGCCAAAATCAGGAAGAAAAATGTTAATGTAGTTGCAGTAGAAACCAGGGGACAAGCGAAGCCCTCGTGACCATCTGTGACATGTTAGTCCCTTCCTCCTTGTGATTTTTGCTTAAGGGTCAAGTGATGCCATTCAGTGAGCCAACTGGCTAAGCCCTTTTACTCCCACTTTTTTTTTTTCCCCAGGAGGTCCCTTTCACAACCTTGCTGCTAGCCAGGTAACCCCTAAGGCTGGGTAAAGGTGGTGATCTCTGTATGTGGCACTGTTACCACGATGTGATGTGTATGGTGGACCTGCTTTGCCTTGAATGCAAATGTGTTTTGGTGTTTGGGTCCCAAGAAGTCAAACCAGTTGTGTCTTCTCAGCCCAAAACTGACATGGGGCTCCAGCTTTTCTACTTCATTCTCCATATTTTTATCTCTGAATAACCAGCCCACTTTTCTGAATAAACCAGCTCCTTTTAATTGTCTTTTGAGCATTGTGGGTTTGAGATTTTTCTGTTGTGATTCATACTGCTGCTGCTTGGGTCGGCTTTGTTATTACAGCTGTTAATATTGCATGATAAAATGAATTAATTGCCAAACCTCTGAAGAGCAGACAATGGGCTGCTGTCAAGGACTGTTGGGACTTGGTGTCAGATCCATCATGCACTAGAGGTTTGCATCAGAAGCTAGTTTTGAAAGTAAGGAAGCAGATAGAGCGTTAAGAACATTCCTCAAACTGATCAGTTCCTCCCTGTTGCTGAAAGGTGCTCCTTGAAGTGTCAGTCTGGCTTAGCTATAAATTCCTTGCTGGATATAAGAGATACTAGCTCATGTTAGTACTGCCAGAAGCTGCTACAAATCATATTTCTCTTGATGTAGGAAAAGTTGGGAATGCTTTTCTATCGTAGGTTTGTCAAAAACTGTGTCTCACATCGTAGGAGCTATTTAGAGACATTTACTAAAAGAACCATACCAGTACAGAAGGATGCTGATTTCTGTTTTCTTGTCTTTCCCCTCCTTATTTCAGTCAGGACCAGCTGTCTCTGTCACTGCTGCTGCCTGCCATTGTGTGACTGCTGGTATTTAAGGAAAGTTGATGCAGATTTGTTGTTTTCACTTATTTTTATGAACATGTGGGGGTATTTTGCCTCCTAGGCAACACATTTTTTGCCCCTCCTCTCCCAGCTCATTTTTAGGTCTCCCCAAAGTATTAGGGAATATTATTCAGAAACACAGAAGGGAAAAACTGTAGAGCAGCTTGCTGAGTGGATCCTTTAGTTTGAGACTAGACAAATCATTCCATATGAATTTATGATGTGATATGACAGGATAGAGAGCAAATGTAATTTCATGTTGCATTATTATTTATTGAATTTATAACAAAACTGCAATTACAGAGAAGCCTTGCTCATTCAAATATGCTGAGACATGATCAGCATGCACACGACTAAAAGCTCATACTATTGCAATGTAGCTGCTGCTAGCTGCTGCTATCTCTACCAATGCATTTGGTAGAGATAATGGTGAGGTTTTAAATAAAAATAATGAATCTGTGACTTAAAAATGCATGTATTAAGTTCTAAAAAACACTTGTAGTGGCAGTGGCCCCAGAACAGCAGAGGTGACAACTGACCTTCAGCTCCGTGATGTGGTAAATCTCTTCAAGCCACTTCTATGAATTAAGGCAACTCTCTGTCTACAGATGGGTGTCCCATCTAATGGTTTGACTTCTACTTATAAACAGAGTTGGTGAAATTTTGGATCCTTTTCTACTTCTGCAAATAAAAAAAAAAAGCTCTACAAATACATGTTCTGGCATCACAGTTAGGAGAAAGGTAAAATACTAGTAGCAGACTAGTATAAAGGTGACATGAGTTAGTTTTTCTTCCCCAATACTCTTAAAATATGTCCACAGATTTTCCAAGAGTTGAGAGGCTGCAATGCTGGAAAATGCACAGGCATTTTGTAAATACAATTCCTTACTGTCTTCCATTTTTCCCTTGAGCCTTAGATCTAAGTCAACAGGTAACCACAGAGGAAGAATGGAGAGAACTGTGGAGAAGGATCCTGGAGAAGATCATTTCAGCAGCCTGCCTGCCTTTTAATCTGTATTGATTCCATTTCAATTACAATCACTTCATCTGCAGAAATTAAAATTGCACTGATCAAATACAACAGTGCTATCTGACAACTGGCCTTTGGGAAGATAGACATTCACATGCACAGTAGTGGCACGACTGTGAAGAAAGATAAATCCTTGCTAGTCCACATACTTTACTTCAAAAGAGCTACAAGAGAAAGAGATGATATGCTCTGGTGCTTGGTTTGGTTTTGAGAAATTGCACTTTAAGAATATTTTCACTTCGAAATCAAGATACTAAGGAACTACAAGGAGCTCACAAAAGACTTTCAGCACTAAGGTTATCCAATTTTCTCTTTTCTCACAGCCTACAGTGCTGTTGGATAGCTAGAATACGTGCAGCGGATAGCAGATGTATAGGATCATTCCCATGTTCAGCTGAGAGCTCACTAACAGAAATGCATCTTATCAAGGTGGGGCCATTGGCAAGTGAACACACGGTTCTAAAGTGGAGTTTGTTTCACATCCAGACAGAGTGCAACTCACATCTGCAACAAGATCAGATAATACCCTTTGGGCTTTTATTCTCTGTGGTTTTGTTCTGGGTAAAAAAATCAGCCCAGTGTATGTAATGGAAAAGAAGAACATCAGTATGAAGGAAGAGTGAGTAGGCTCTGCTGGAACTGGTCCATACTTTGTAAGTATAAGTTAATGACCAAATATAGGGAAACTCATTTTCTTGAGAGCATACATTTAAAAAAGGGATATTAACGCTGTAGTGTGGTAATAAGACAGCACAATATCCATGGTAAAATGCCAATGTTCCAGAGATCTGACAAATCCAGCATTTGTTATTTACCTATCAAAACCACTTGGCTTTGAAAAAGCAGTGTCGAGTGCCAGCAGAAGGCTGTTTGTTACAAATTCCGCACAACATGCAGTCAGCTTCAGCACAGAGCTAACTGTAGGGGGTTTCTTTGGCTGTGCTTATAAGGTAGAAAGTATATTAATTGGCCAATAACTCAAATTGAAATAAGGAAAGGAAAAAGATAAGATGAGCTGTCAGGGGAAGAAGCTAGATTTGCTGGTGATTTTTGGGTAGTGAGTTGAGGGAAAGGAGCACTTACCCTTGAGAACTGCACTGAATCATTTGTAAAGTCATTAGTCTTATGAATTATTTTGACTGTTATTGTTATTAATTATTTGTACTGAAGTAGCACTCGGAAGAGAGTTATGCTTAAAAATCCTATTCTACTGACTTCTGCAAAAGCACACAATAAAAATGCAGTCTTCCCTCTGAAGAGCTTTTAATCTTAATGCCACCCTCTCTCCACACTTTTTTCTTCACATTTTCATCATTCCATCCTCCCTTTTACTCTAGTACATGGCACCTGAACATCTTCCTCAAAGCTGTGTTGGCGTTTGGCAAATATGAAATTCATGCATCTGCACTCTTTTATGTCTCTGACTATCCTTTAGTTTTCCTCTTCTCAGTATGCGATTCCTTTTCTCACAGTTAATTTTCCACTTATTTATTTTCTTGTCTCCTTTTCTGCTATTTATCCTATTGTCTCAACCTCAATTTTCTAAACCTTTCTCACACTTCTCTCATCTTTTCTATGCACTCTTGGTTCTTTTTCCAGTTTTGGGAGGGATCTGGGAAGAAGTGACTCTTGTCTTCATTTATCCTAACTACGCTTTTTCTGGTGAATTGCTCTACCCGTCCAAACTTTCATATCTAGCGAACATCTGCCAACAAGAAAGGTTACTTGGGGAAAGCACCCTTTAATAGAGAAGATGATGCTGCACCATGACTCAGGGCTGTGCTAGGTGTCACCTATTGCTAAAAGGTCCATCTGGGGATGTTCTAGTTCTGGAGGGTCTTCAGCGTAAGACAACTACACTAAATTTACTTGAGATACAAACTGAATATTATAGAGTTTTATAAGTAATGTTATTTTTTATAAATAATAAGGTTAGAACTTCCTGGCAAAGTTCAAACGTTGTCTATGATGAAGAAACAGAAAGTAGGCAAAAAGGACCAAGTTAGCTGTTGGCAGCTTGTCCTTCTGCTATTAATTATGGTGGCTTGTCATTGTTTATGTTTGCCATAATTACAGCTATATTGCCAAAGTAGCCTTTAAACAGAATTGTTGTTGTTGTCATGACTGTTATTGTTCAAGAGCTGAATTTTTCAATTAGGGGAAATAGATGAGATACATTATCTATAATAATCTTTTTTTAATGATAGCCACAGATACGGAAATTAGTCCAGAGTATAAAATTAAAGATATTTGAATAATTATAGTGTAATCAAGTCAAAATTACTGATGCCTTTATTTGAGGCTAGATTATATGGAAAACAGCACAAGAAAATACGTGCTTTGAAATCTGAAAGGCACCAGTATTTGATAGCACGTTTGCATATATTGTGCCAAATAAGCTGGTTTATGCCTGTCGAAGATTTAAAATATAAGTAACAGTCTCTAGGCTAGTTTACAGAGGCCTGGATATGTTGACAGAAACTCCTTTGTGGTTCAGTTTGCTGGCATGTCTCAGATGTTTTGGTATGGTGGATTTGCAGCATAAAGGTGAATTTAATGGTGCTCAACAAGGCAGCTCAGAAATGTCTGCATTATAAATGCCTGTTTATTGGATTTGCTTGCAGAAGTTGCAATTTTTGTCAGTTCCCTTCTCCCATTTCTTATCTGATGCTGCACATACTCTTTACTCAAAAATGAACAAATAAAAAGGCCAGGTTGCCCAAGGGAGGCTAGAGATATCAGTTCAAGGGATAAACATTAATTTTGTTATTATATGTAAAAAACCAACTAAATAAACAAACAAAAAACAACAAAAAGGCCACCACCAAAACCAACAAGCCAAACCCCCACCAATTAATCTCCCTGACCCAATGAAACCAAGCAAGCCACCCAAACAAACAACAAAAGAAAAAACAAAACCAACCAAACCAAAACCTGCAACCTTGCCACTGTATTTTCTGTCTTTGAAGAAAACAGTTTTTTCTGTAATTCTTTACCTCTAATAGCAAGTGCTGACTCACCAAGCCAGAAGAAGGAGAAAGAACGATTCAAAGCTCTGGCAGACTTTCAGCTGGTAGGTCTCAGGCACTGTCTGTGTCAAAGGAGAACTGGAAACAGAGCCATGAACTCCAGTCTATTTATTTATTTGTGCAGAAGGGATGGTGACAAAAGTACTTGTATCATTTTACTTCATTGCAGAAGGTGATAAAGGCTCTATTTTTTTTTTGAAGGATTTAATTCCCAAATGTCATGTGAAAAGTTGACGGCAAAGCCTTTATAAGAATTTTAAATCTTTAAACCAACTGGCAGATAATTGTGGGTTTTATATTAGTGGAGGAAAAGGCATTAGAGTTCAGCTACTTGTTAAGATTTAAAATAACAACAGCAATAAGAAACCTTTATGAAAGTTGCTGCTAAAGTCAAAGTGACCCCTGAGATTTTTCATGCAATGGGCAAAGTTCTCTCAACCAATGAGAAAGCAAATAATTGAAACGAGACCTGCTGAGGTGGAAAATATTTTTCAACGGTGTTTCTCGTGTTTGTTCTCTTTGTATTTCTCTCCTCTCCACCACAGTATTTCCAGGACATAAAAATGTTAGGTATTGCAAGAGGAAAACCTCATTAAATTTTTTCTAATCAATAAGAGTGTGAAGGACACAACAAAGTGATATTTTCAATAAGGTTTTTGGGGAAGAGGTTGCAGAGGTTTATTCTTTTAACAAGTGTAGATATGCAATACACTTTATGCCCATTTTCCATGATAGATGGAAATTAGCAAAAAACACCTGAGAGCTCCCTCTCACCCACAAAACATTGCTGACAATAACAGTGTAGCTGTATCTGACGTCAAGCTTATGAAATTTGACACAACTTAGAACTAAAAAACGTAGGAAGAAGTATGGAGGAGAGTGGTCAAGAGGCATTTTACTGCCTTATGGTAAGCTCTTGCTTTATTCAAGCAGAAGTTTGAAGTAAATGAGAGTTTGGACCAGAATACCTAGTGAAAACATGATTGCTGGTTTTAATCCTTATTTAGTGAGAAAGGTAGAGAATGAAGATTTGGGGCTTCAATTCTTGATTCTTGACTCTGGTCCAGAAAGCAGAAGAATAATTTCTTTGGGTATGGCCAAGCAGAAATTCTTGGCAGTCTTGGGCGGTAATGGGAAGAGATTTTAACTGGCAGTTAAAATTACCCTGAGCTACAGTTAGACTTCCTACAGTGTTTTGTAATGAATTTTTCACGAGTGCTGTACAGTGATCTTCATGTATGGTGTCATGCTGCGTGGAAGGTTTCACCATGGCAATGCTTCATGACCTATAAGGTAGACTTCTCACCTGTGGAAGCCAGGAGTCCTGAATTGAAAATAAGCAGGAAATATTATATGTTAACAAATTGCATGACGAATTTTTACAGCGATCAGAACAGATGTCAAAAAACTTAGTAGAAATTTTGGGGAAATGACTAAGAAACTTAATAATGCTGTGTGGTTCATCAGTCTGGCTGAGACAGCTGATATTGCAGATGCAGTATAAAGCTGAAGTTGATCCAAATGAGACCCTTGGCAACTAACAGGGGAAAGAACTAAGTGGCCCTTCCAAATTTAAGAACTTGGAGTTCCTCAGATATTGTATATATTTAATCCGCCTGCTACTAATTTTAGGAATTACTTGTTTAAAATCTTGTTCATTGCCAGTTAAAATAATTCTCTAATGAACTTCATAGTGAATTTATGTTGGGCTCTATAGTTTTAAATTATGTTATTGTTTTAGAGTATTTGAACTAATGGATATTTAGATAATGCCCTTGCAGAGCAAGAAGAAAATAAGAAAATGAGAGAAAATACTTAATTTTTTATTTAGCTTTTAATCATTTGTACGAGAAAAGAATTTGAAATCTCTACTCATATCGAGCATTACCACATAGTAGAACAAAACTTTTCCTGAGATCCAAGGACGTGATCTTTGTGAGTTCAGTGTGGGTCCAGTGCAAAGGCACAGGATCTTGTAACAAACCTTGAATTCAGATAGCATTGTTATCAGGGTTTCTCAAGTTAGAAACCAATACCTGCTGTGCTGGGACCATACTACGTGAACCTGAATGCACAAATAGCATTTGCTGAAGCACAGGATAATTTTCTGCAACCACATCAACAAAATATGGAAGGTTCATTTCTGTTTATGCAGTTTAATGTCCCTCTTACCCAGATTCTTCTGCCACGAAGCACAATCCCCTCAAAGTGTTATACTAAAACTGCATTTGTTGAAGTCAACGGCAAAAATTAATGTGAACTAATGTGAGAAAACATAAGCAGACTTCTGCACCTAGGCTATAAAAGGAAGGCAACACAAGTAAACATATATGTGCTTGTGGTGAGGCTCAGGCAAAACTCTACAGAGCTTCCAGTGTGTTTCCACCACCTTTGCAGTGCCGTGGTAGGCTTGAAACAGCCAGGAAAAAAAGGGGACATTCCCCAATCTACTCAAATGGATTCAAACCTGAGTTATAGCTTCTCTATTTGTGTCACTCTGTACATTGTCAAGAAGTTGGGCTTTTGCTGATTAAAAAGATATTTCATTCTAATGGGGAAGGGAAGTATTTCTAGTGTGAAAAGTCACAAAAGAAACTCCAGTGTGCTTGTGGGTTTCCTTGAGCTGCTGCTAATCCAAGACAATTTCTTCATCACCAAAATCTTGATTTTCTTCTAAAGAAAAGTTGCTATTAACTATTTTGATCGTGTCTTCTAATATCTGCATGGGATAGCTGAAAAACATTTCAAAGTTGTCTCTCTTCTGCAGAGCTCAAATGGATCAAATTTGATTTTTTTTTTTTTTTTAAATGGCACCAAACCTCTTCTCTAGGAAAAGGGAAATGTTGGAAAAGGAGGGTATTTGGTTTCGGGGAAAGCCTGTTATTGCTTTACCTGAACATAATTTCAGTGAAGGAAAACATTGTTCAAAATAATGCTTCAATAACCACTCTATTTTTTTTATCTTTTTTTTGGAGCTTTGTTCTTCCCTAAATCAAACCACATTATTCATTTGAAATGCATGAATCATTTTTATGAAGTATTAGAATTAAGTGTTGGGTTCTCCTGAGAGCATTGTATCACTGTCATAGATGTGGAGTTCTGTGGAGAATAATGTTTAACCGTCACATACGCAGTGCTCTGCCAACCAGTCCTCAGGACCACCTCCTTCCTCATTCTGTGGCAACCACTGGTGAGTGTTTGTGAAGTGAACTAATTCAGAATTTACCATTTTCTATTAAAAATGTGACTTTCTTCCTTATAGTGAATTATGCAAATAAGACATCATTATTCCTTCCCAGGAAGAAAAAACCCAGAAAAATAATGAAATGGACTGAAGAACTTGCTTCTCACAACATGCAAGTGATTGCCAGAGTCAAAAATATAATTGACAGAACAATTATACTTTCATTTCTGTGAACCATTCTTCCATGCCATTTCAAATCTAACTTTGGCAGGTCAAAGAAAATAACTGTGTGAGCTGATGTTCTGCAATCAGTACAACTGGCACAACCCTTTACCAAAAAGTCACTTTGTAGCGGGTTTACTTTTCTACTGCATTTGACAATAATGTGAAAAAGAGCTTTGACTCCCTGTTGACTTACAGTGGTGAGCCACTTATTTTTTCAGGAAGTCTCTTGACAACTAAAGATTAAAAAAAAAATTTTAAATCCCAAACAATCAAAATACCATATACAAATTGCATACTGCATATACAAATTGTTTTTTCCAGAGGCTAATCTAGTGTCAAACATGAGACATTTTTAAAGCAATGCCTAAATAATAAATTATTTTTTTAAGCTCAAAGCTAGGTAATTTTTATTCATTTAAGTCAATTTCTACTGCTACAAAATGCTTCCTTTGTACTGACAGCTATCAAATAACCACATGTCAGGTTTGAATTCTTGCAAGCTTGTTTTGCATAAATTTTCATATGCTCAGGTCCTGACTGAAGGCAGTGGGTCATGCACACACAAATGCATTTGGGTCAGACACGAAATTACTGAAATCCAAATTGTGCTATCCGCTAGAGCTAAGCATGTCTCTGAAATGTCTGAAGGACACAAACTCCAACCAGTACAGGTGAGTAGTACTACATAATTCCTTTTATAAGAAACTGTGGGGTTCTTTCCTCCTGAGGAATTCTTTTTCTCTTGGAGGCAGTCAGTCTTCAGCTTTCCCTTCCAAGCAGGGCAGACCAGTGTTGGCACAGCTGACTTCTAAGCAAAAGATACCAAGATGCCCTGGTACCATTAGAAACAAAACCACGGACCCATGTTATACTGAAATGACTTGGCGACATAGAACAGGCTTTCTCTTATCCAAATTTTCATGCCTTCAGCAGTGCTAGAGTTGCAACAGAAAGATGTTGGCATGCAGTAAATAAATGTTTCTATTTAGACTGGACTAAATCCTGCTGATCTATACACAATATCAGTGAAATGCAGATGTTTGTTTTGCTCGTCAGAAATGTTTGTCTTTGAAGCTCAGAAATAAAATTCACTTTCCTTTTTGTCCCTCATGACAGATGCTACTTGTAGAAAGCAAATACTTATTTTATGTAGAATTAAATGAACCTGCAACTACAAATGACCTTTTTACTCTCTTACTTGCATATTATTTTTATATATGTAATTTTGGTACACTTTTAAAATTCCTTTCTGTATATATTTAAAATATGAATATCTATGCATACTTAGTTATGCTGTCACTTAAAAAGTATTGTGGTATTGTATTTTTCCCCACTGAAATATCTAAATAATAGACAAAGTACTGTAGTCATATCCTGAATCCATGAAAGTTATAGTGATGACTAACCAATTATAGTTGCCACACAGATAAAGGCAGATAGGTTTTGATTTATGCCCTACATAGAAAAAAATGTCCTTCATTAATATCTGTGGTGCTTCTTGCCCCTTAGGTACTGATGCCTGTTTATCACAGATCCTAAGTTTTGAAGGTATGTTCTTCAAATTCCCATCTAATACAATAAATTACTTGCCATAACGGGGTTGCTACTGCTGTACACAGGAAAACAAGTGCAGTGGTGGAATAAATCATTTATGTCCAGACTTAAGAGAAAATGTTTTAAAATTGTGTTATTTGCATAGTCTGAGGAAGGAACAAGCAATACTAACAGACTAAGCTGACCTTCCATGGCTGTCCTCTCCCTTGAACAGTGCCCTGAGGCACCTAACCTCCTTCCTTCATCTGGCTGGGCTCCAGCATTTCCCAGGTTCAGGATAGCAAAACAGTCAGGTCTGGTAAGATTCCCACCAAGGGGTGCAGAGTTTGAGGCTAGTGCTTTCCCCTCTCACAGACTCCTTCTATAGCTGGATGTTAGGGACAAGAGTGCCCGTGGCAGGAATAAGGACATCTTCCTGGGAAGCTGTCAGCTGAGCTATTGAGTATATTTCATTATCCGAAACTTTTTTTTTTTAACCTGATCATTGCTTTTCTTCAGTCCGGAGGAATAACAATGTGAAGAAAGGCATTTAGCATATACCTCTAACAAGTCAAACAGAATTTTAAATAATGCGCATAATGGAGTGTGTTCTTTCTAAATACACGTGTATATTGTACATTAGGGATCTATGGTATCCAAAGGACAGCTATCTCTCTGAGGAGTGTATTTTGAGTCCTGGTGTGCCTGCTGAATACTGTACTCCCCAGAGTCTCTAAGAACAGCAGGAGAATTTTATTATGAAAGTAAGAACTAGGTGGCTCATTACCTTTGTAGTGCATCATTCCCCATAGGATCATCTAATTGTTTGCTGAATGATTCCAGAGGTTTTGCTTCAATACTCTTGCCAGGGAAGAGGTGCTCTCTCTAGGTTGATGATTAATTGCATGAATAGGTTGACTTTTTTTTTTCCGTTGTATTTTCATCCTTGTTGAAATTTCATCCTTTTTGAATTTTTTTTTTTTAAAAAGTACATTGTTACAGACTATACTCATGTAAGTGACATCTGGTTATCTCCTATTACTTTTACCCATTTTTACACCTTAGTAAGTGACTTTCTGTAACTACTTCCACTTGGAGGTTGATTCTTTTCTAAAATCAGTGTAATTCCATTGATCAGAGTGTTCTCATGCCAGAAAATGAGAAATAACTTTTCTGGAGTTTGTGAAACTACACTGACATGGCATCTGACCACATTTACTTGGTAGTAACTCATGAACTGGGCATTAATTGGAAGAGCATGTCAGAGACTTGAGAACAGAAGAAAAAGCAGAAATATTTGCTCCTCTCCAGACAGGCTGAGGAGGTGTCCATGACTCACATGGTAAGGCTATGACTGGGCAGCAATGGCACAGTTTCTAGAGCAGTATTTATAAACAGCTTCAAAAGAATAGAAACAAAATGAAAATCAGAAGTAGAGCTGAGCAGGCTCTTGCTTTAATACTATTGTATTGCACAGTACTTCTCCAATTCCAGAAGTCACTGAGTGCTGCTTGGATTCTGCTATTACAGCTTAAACAGCATATGTCCCTGTCAGGGATCCTATGTGGCTCTGAGGACAACCTCTGGCTTCCACACTTTCACAGAAATCCCAGGGAGGTCCCTGTTGTCTCAGTCGCATCCTTACGTCAGCCACAGAGGTGACGACTATGGTAAAGGTTAATATACTGCTTCTGTGTTCCTGACGATATTCCCATGCTCATTCCTTCTATGGATAGATTTATTTTTAGGGTTGTTTTTCTAAGACTAAAAGCAATCTCAGTTCAGGGAGAATCTGCCCCAGAATCCCTGTCTCTAAAACCTCAGACTGTACCTTTTTGAAAACAAAGGATTTGGAGATGACATCATGCTGGCAAATTAAGTCTCTTTGACTGAAAGATTTTCTAGCTGGAATCTTTTCAGCTGCAGAATGTAATGATATATTTGTTCTCTACCCATGAAAGATTGAAAAGGATAGCAATGGTAGAAGGTTATCTCTAGGGGAAGTCCAAGGACTAAACTGCAAAATTACCTGCACTCGGATAATTTCTGTCTAGAGTAATTCACAGGCTTTCTCACTCACATAAACTCATATTAACAGTGTATGCATGGTGAGAGAGAAAAAGATTGTTTTAAAGGCTACATAAAATAAATAGTTTTGCTATAAAGGACATGATTCTGTTTTGCCTTACCCTGGCTAGATGAACTTGCAGCAAAGGCAACTCCTGCCTGTAAACTGCCATGCACTTGCATAGTAAAATGTCTGGAGGTGTTTCGAATTCCTCCCTGACTGGAGATCTTATGTGGATGGATGAGATGGCAGACCGCAGTAGGGTTGATGGGCATGGCCACCAGGTCCTTATGACACTGAAGGTGGTGAGAAGTGTTCATGGCTCTTGATTGATTGTGTAGGAGTGGTTTTGAGCTTGCTCCTCCTGGTATTTCAGACAAGCCTGCCTTGAGAAGGATGGCTTGGAAAAGCTATATCCTCTACTATTAATATTGCTCTACTCTGTACTGCTCACGGGGACAGAATTTTGGGCATGAGCCTCCAAAGCTAGTTCTCTGAGTCCAAGAAATCTTTAGTGACAAACTAAGAAAACCATGGAAGATACGACTCTTGAACAGATAGCTCTGTCCTGACCCTGTCAAATGTTTTTAAGGTCAAACAGTTTGATGTTTGCCTGTTCCTAGTCACTGCTCATATGACAAGTATAACTCTTTATAAATAGAGTTTGTTCTACTATTTCTATGATCAACTGGATATAGTTCAAGCAGTTTTAATTCACTATACAATAATGCTCCTGAGTAATTTTCAGCCTTTACCTGTCAGATAACGTATTTCCTTCTCACTTTGTCTATAGGTTATAGTGGCACAATCAGAGAAAGGGTCCTAAAAGCCTACCTCTGCTGTGTCTGGTACCTGCGAAAAGAACATCTTCAACCTTGGAAACTCTTATGTATTCACTTAATTGTATGCACTCAAATTGTTCTGTTGACTTCACTGAGAACACTCATATATTAAATTGAGCATGTGCTTAAGTACCTTACTAAATCAGGATCCATATGCATAGAATTAAGTATATGTGTAAGTGCCTTATATCAGGGGCCCTAACGGAAAGCATAGTGAAATACAGAGTTGCATTTTACATTCAGTAACTGAGCAAAAAGCTCGTTGAAGTTGGTAGTCATTTTGCTGAGTAAGGCCAAGAGGCATCTGGCCCATACAGCTCACATACTCAGCTGTGACTCTTCACATACAGGAGAGAAAACACAGCACTGATGCACCAGGCTGCATTAAATCAACCTGCCACAAAAATCCCCAAGCAATTTGCCAAGTCTGCAAGAAGTTCTAAATCAAAGTTTTAGAATGGAACAAAATACGCAATTTATACAGCAGAATAAAAGAAAGCAACACACAGAGATAGAGCCCAAGGTTATTTGATCATAAGCAATGGATGTCTTGCTGCAGGACAATAGTGAGAAAATACATCTAACATGTATAAGTTAAAAAGACTCCAAACATATAAAATAATGTGGGACAATATAAAATCACACCTAGCAAACATGATTATAATATAATCATTTGATTCATAAATAGACACTTAAGGAATGCACATGGAGGGAAGAGCTCCAGACTATATCTATCTCCAGGTTTAATACGAAAAATCAGTCAAATATGCCTACACTGATGTCCAAAATCTCAGTTTTCTGCATGCACTGAAAGCACGGACCTCTTCTTTCTTTCAGACAACACCAGTGGGAGAGGAAGGCAAAGGGTTAATCTTTGAATTGGGGCTGGATATGGAAGTACTTAAGTTTATTTCACACAAAGAACAGCCCAAATGATTTAGGTCAACAGGTGGCACCTCCTTTTGCCTGGACAAAGTTTGCTGGTGGCAATCCTAAAGAGATATAGTGGTATACCAATCCAGGTGAGCAACAGGATCTGAATTCTTCAGCTAGTTAATGGAGGGTGTTGTTTCATAACTACTTAATTTGAATGGGCTTTTGTCCAAGTGTACTCAGAGACTTCATCCTTCGGGTTTTTTCCCTCCAAGTTTTGTGAAGTGATTTATTTGACTCAGGAGTGTAGTTTACAGTAGGTAGCCAGGGAGTTGGATATTGCGGTCTCTTCTGGATCTTGATCTGCTTCACAAAGACACATGAATAGGTTTTTCTCCAGAAAGGTCGTGTGTGTTCATATCTCGGGGTGGGAGGACTCCAGGGTGTTTTTTGGAGAGGTAGCAGGCATTACATATGATGCCACTCTAAACAGATTCTTCAGTGGGTGACAAGAAGATCTGCTGTGGAATGGTTGGGGCTGAGCAACTGCCAACATACAAAAAAAAATATCTGAAATCTAGGGTCTTTATTTTTTTTCTCCAGCTTTTGTTTTTTTTTCCCTAAATTGTCATGTTGCTATGTATAGGGCTACCTTGTAACCACTAAGCATTCAGAGCAAGGTGGCAGGTCCACATATTCAGGATAAATATGCAAACTCTCTCCAAGCTCAAGACAGGTTTATCTAAGGATGCTATATGTGATAGTAGTAGCTTGGGACTGTTTCGTTGCTAGAAATGGAGCAACAACCTGCCTGCAGTGTTAGATATGACTGAGCAGAATTCCCTGTTGCCAATTCACAAGCAAGAAGTTTCTGGTAAAATAGAAAGTAGACTTTTTGTAACAGATCAAAAACCCAACAAAGTAAACATGTTATTTGGTTACAGATCACTGGGAAATACTACTGTGTTATATAGCCACTAAGACTAAGGAGACTATTAAAAGTATATTTCATTGCAAGGAGATGATAAAAAAGCTAAATGACAGAACAATGCTGTTTGAATCTCTGTTATATTATGGTACTACCTCGTGACTATGCAAAGCTGCAAAAGAGAGAAGAGAATGTTGTGGTTATTGTGTATGTGGAATTAGCATAGCAATAATGTTCATGATTTAAAGTAAAAGAATGATACTGTGTGAGTCAGTAAAAAGAGCAATGATTGGAGACTGGGGAGACATGAGTCAGAGAAGCTGTTTGTATCAGAAGTCTGAAGAAAGTGAAATAAATGCTGAAAAACAAGTTTCAAATGTTAGCTTAAATCACAGAGTAATAGTTTATATTATAGAACATATAGAATTTCATAAGATTTTTTTGTATTACTTATGGTTCTAATAATCATACAAGCATACTTTTTTAAAGAAGTATTTTCAACAATGCAAAAGAAACTGTTGAAACAGCAGCTCTAAGAAAACTGAAAGCAAATGCTTATTAAATTCAGAGTAGGCTATGATAGTTCAAAGACATCAGTTATCTTGTTTATACTCTGTTATTAACTCAGTAAACGACAGTAATTCCCACTTTTTTGGAAAAAGTTTCCATAAACTGTAGGATAGACTGACTTTTTTTAATGTAAACTTCTAGTAATTCCTGTATTTTTTTAATGTTTTTTAATCCCATTATTAAAATAGGTAGAACAGAGCAATAACTAAAGGGTAAATGAATGATTTTCCCCCTGTCCATTGTCTAACAGAGGTATAACACATGCCACTGTACTTCCAACCTTCAAAAAAGGGGTATAGTCTAGCATAGAAAAAGTCTAGCATTGGCGACTTTCAGCTTAATTATTTGTTCTCTAGTCCGAGAAAGATTTCCCAGTTTGACTTGAGATTGAGAAGCTCATGGTCTTTGCTGGAAGTGAAAAGGTCACAATAACTGCTTGTTTTCCCTTCCACAGCCTGCAGGAAGGAGAGATGAGGTGATGCTTCAGCCAGGAAAAGCTTTGAATATTTTGGGAGGGGCAAGAAACAGCTCATAGTGTCCACATATATAGGTTACAGAAGTAGGCTTAGAATAGATCTAGGCACTAGGTGTAACCTGGTGAAAAAAAGTAGATAAACACTAAGTTTGAAAGGAAAAGGGAGGGCAGGAGTGTTACCAGTCTGGTAGCTTTTGCAAGTAGACAACTGATGCAGTTGAGATGGTGGAGTAAGAAATAAAGCAAGCAAAGACATAAGGTGAAATGGAATTCAAAGGAAGGAGATTATTGCTGAAGTTGACCAGGGGATAGAGAGACAGAGGAGATGTAACAGGAAACCAGAAGAATCCTCCAGGGCACTAGCAAAGAAGAATATGATGTAGAATGGAAGAGTTAACAATAAGTAATGACAGAACTTTGTTGCACATTTGATTAGTTGGTTTTTCTTTCTTTTTTTTTTTTTTATCCCATTGTAATTGGATTTATCTTTTTGCATGTTTTAAATTTCTGTGGCTGGCAGCAGTAAAATGCCAAAATTTGCAGTCTTGGCTTCTTTACTGCTGATGTGTTATTTCATGTACAATTTATTGCATAGTTATTATCAAATATAATTGCAAGATAAAACAATTACTGGTTTTGTGGTAAGCATAGTGAAAACAAACAGGAGCATACTTTTAGGAAAGGAGAAAAATGTCAAAGCACAGTATTTCTGTGTTTAGGCAATTTGGCCCATTTTACATTAGGATCTTCTTTCTGATGACACACCTCTCCCTACCTACATTCAGTCTTTTGAAAGTAAGATGGAATCATAGAGTTCCTTCTGCAGTTTTCCCTAGATGCAATTACACTTTGAAAGCTTTGAACGACTAAGAGGTAAATTAATGAAATCTATCTTAAATGCCCCTTTTTGCAGGTTAGAAACTGGATACCTTTTTTTCCGGTATGTCATGCAAAACGACAATGAGACCTGACCTTTTAATGACTTTTGTCAGTTCAGCTGAATAATTTCTGCTCAGGGTTTATTTACTTCTGCAGTGTATTTCTTAATTTGTTTTGTGAATCTTTCTACTACTCTTTTAGTTTGTAAGTCACGGTTTTTAATTTCAGTTTTTCAAACACCTCAGCAGTAACTTCTGTTATCCTTGACATTTCTGTGTCAGCATAATATGAACTGCTGCAGTGGGAAACGTAATCCTCTAATCTGGCTAGCTCAGATGCACTGTTCATATAGAGACATTTTCTAATTCAGTGTATTTATTAACAACTCTGAGCACTCTGTTCACACTGGCATCTGAACTGGGAACAGTTTTATTAATGGAAACTGTAGTCCAACAGTGGACTTATGCCTGCGACTTATTCCACAGACTGGAATAACAGTGCTGGTTCATTTGATCGTAGGATTCAACGCTCTACATGTTGATTCAAGAAGCTACAACATACATGTATCTATCTATCTATCTCCATGTGTGTATATATTTATGTGAGTATATATATCTCTCTCTACATGCACACACATGTATATCTATCTGTATCTATATATTTCTAGATATACACACAATTATGTGTGCATATATATATATATGTATGTGTGTATATATACAGTCAGATTGCCAGTCAATCAACTCTCTTATTGAGAAGACAGATCTGAATATTAATCCAAACTTTCCTACATTTTCTGGGGAATACTAAAAGGCATTTGTGATACCCATTCAGGAAAGCAAATGATTTTGGCAGTTCCAGGTTTTCAGATGAGTATTCAGTTTTGTGGAAAAACAGATATTTCCATGGTATTTTTCCAGTTTTAGATAATGGAACATTTCTGACCAGTCTTAATAATTAATTACTTTATTGCTCGTGTTACCCGCAAAGCTTATGCTGAGTTGCTGTCCCTTTGTATCCTTACCATGAGCCTAACGTGACAATTGTATTCAGGTCTAACACATGCAGACAGTTGGACTGTGAGATTTGTTACTATTTTAGTGGAGTATGTGTTTCAACAGTATCTTTTCAAAAGTGTAATCATTTAGTACTTTTTCTGTTACTTCGGTGATGTTATGTAAAGCTGCCTGCAGGAGATACCTTTAGGAATGGGGCCTGAGTTATTAGACCATTAATGAATAGTTTGCTAATGGCCACTGTTGAAATCAGAAAACTGGTCTGGATGGGTTTGCTGATTTGTCACTTTGTCTTTCATTTGCATGCTAAAAAGGACACATAGGACAGAGTGAATATATAATATGTAGAAATACTCTTATGAACTTAAATAAAATCTGGATGCACAGATACTTTTAGTCAAGTCAAAGCAAATTGCCTCTCAAGTATGTAAGTTCCAGGCTAGTGTTGAAGATCATTAGTGATATGATTTAATTTAGACAGCCATACGTTTGAACTGGAGGTTAATGGCAAACACCATCCTGATCTTTAGACAGGAAACTGAATAGTCAATATAGGAAATACAATACTGTATCTTCATGAAAATAATCTTCATCTTACTATGTCTGTTCTATGCTGGAAGCATGATAGAAAAGGACCTTTATTCCTGTGTGAGCAAAACTCTCTTCACTCTCTCCTTCCCCTCAAACAGAAGATGAAAATATCCCTCAAGCTGCAAAGCAAGAAGGGTCCTCAGCACTAACGATGCTTTCTATTATTAAATGCTCTGAAACCTAAGAATTAAAAATAAGAGCAAATATTATTTGTTTTTATCTATCTATACATGCTATATTATAAACAGAAGCTCAAAGGCTTTTTTTTTTTTTAGAAATACTCATTAATGATTATGAACCATTGTGAAACTAATGTAAGCTGATTGAGAAAAAGAGAAGTTTATAGCATGCAATTGATTTGAAGAACAGAAAATTATTTTTTCCAAAAGATGGCACATTTATTAGGAAGCCCTTTGATGCTGCAACACCCAGCTTTTGGAGAAACATGTCATTGCCAGCTTGTTTCATCCTTTATTGACAATGGCATTTTGGATTTGGCAGTGTATGGAGAACTGTTTTCAGCTGAAGTTGTTGGCACAGTCACTGAACAATGCTATTGTAAGGAGCAAATAATTTCATTGGAAGGCTACTGAGGGTATTTGTGCATATTACAACATAACATACTACAAAAAACCTCAAGGAAATTACGGCACAAAGGTATATTTTGACAATTTGTGAAATAAAGGGAATATTCCCTAACGGCGTTTCCATTGTGCTGTTAACGCGTGCTATCTGTCCCCAATCCATCTTGTATCCTTGAATCTGTATCAGTTTCATATTATTCTTTGTTTGGTACCACACCTCTTGAAGCTTCTCTCTTCAGGTCACGATTTTCCTTTATTTTTTTCCCCAATTTACCTGCCTTTGTTTCTTTCTGTATCTCTGTGTTATTCCTTCCATATGCTAAAGACTGTCAATGCCATCCTCGGGCATATCTATTTGTTACCATCTCCACCATCTTCCCTACTTAAATTTTCTCAGAAAGCTGTACATCAATGCTCCCAATAATTGTTTGAGAGTCCTGTAACACGTGTAAGAGCTAGAAATATGTGACTATACACATATACATCTCCAGTTTGCTAACATATCACTAAGAGTAACTTTGTACAAAATGAAGAAACAAAAACTGCCTAAGATACACAGACTTAGGTAAGTATGTTAGCATTTGGGTATTTGCTTTTGCAGCAAATTAACACTTAATGTAGCTATTCATGGTGTGAAATTCACTGGGCCTGAGTACTCAGCACTTGTCCATCATGTTTATCATCTCTGTTCTCACTGACCCTTCCTGGAGAGTCACTGAGCCCTGTGCAATAATTTGCTGCAAATAGCCCTTACTTAAATGAGGAATTGCTCATGAGAATTATGAGTTCATATAGCGACAGCTCTTACAGGATCAGATCTAATACAAGTTCAGCTGATACAATTTCTTATGTAAAAGAGTTTTCCAGACCATTTCTCTCTAGTTGCACCATTACCTATGCTGCCACCATACTCCAAAGAAATTAATTATTCCCTTTTTCTACTTTAAATGAAATGTTTGCTGAATCTAATTGATACTGCAATGTCTCTTTTTGCAGGGCAGAGAGAATTGTGCAAGAGTAATTCAGTCTATTGAGTTATTCACAGCCATTGTGTTTGACTGTGTCCTACTGACATTGTATTTTTTTCTGAAAAATATTGGAAATCATTTTCGCTGATGGAACTGATGGGAAACAATGAGGCAATCATATGAGACACAGCGGATTCAGTGAGCTCAGTGCAAATTGTAGAAAGTTTTGAAAGTGTCTTTGTCCATAAAATGACTGCTATTTTTTTCCTCCTCAAGGTTACTTTGAAATGAAATATTTGGTGGCTGCCATACACTACTGATTATTCTGAGAGCCAGTAGGGAAGGAAAACAAAAATATCTACTGTAAGACATAATAAAGCAATGGTGATAACTAGAAAAGATGAAGAAAGGTGCAGTCAGTTTTGTCGATTTCAGGTAAGCTGGTGTAGAGTTTTTAAGTCTTCTCCTGTAAAATGGGATCTTTGGGTTTTAGAGACCCTGGTGGGCTTTTAGATAAAGGGGAAAACAAAAGCATGGCCAGCTTCTTACTCTTTCATTCTGGCAATCCAACAGAGCAAAAGTTTCATGCCAGTCAACAACTATTCCTGTAATGGAATTAAAATGCAAATACATAAGCGAGCCCATTGGCTCCTTGACTATCCTATGTAGGTTTTGACTTACGCTAATGAGCGTGCTGTTAGAATTTGGTCCAATCAGTGTATTATGGAGCTCTACTTGTTACAGTGTCAATATCGTAAGGCTATGCCCATCTTTCCATCCAAAAGCCTTCTTCTATATGAACAAATGCCTCTCATTTATTTTGGCTGAAATTTTCCCATGTGGTCTCGGTTCACGAGCAACTCACATTCCTCTGCTTTTCGACAATTTGGTTCATTCAGGGTAAAAAATCTGAATAAATGTCAATTTTTTGTTCTTGGATTGGCATAGCATAAATTGTTTAAAAATAGACTAGCTATTAGACTTGAATGTTTATTGCACCTTGGTCTTTAATGTACTACATTTCTATCTTAGTTTGACAGCACATAAAGGCTTGATCATCAAACATAAACTATGAGCTTAGAGATAATCCCTGATAACAGAATGGTTTTTATTTTGGTCAAGAAACTATCCCTAAGAAAGTGGATTAGGGAGGAAATTTTTAGATGTGGGAGAAATGGTCTTGTTCATTTTTCCCCACTGTCCACCAGAGCAACCTTTGTGGTCATGACCACTGCACATTCATGTACGAGGTATTTCATGGTGTGAAATCTTATTTCCTTCCAATTGCCATTTCTCTCCTCTTTGTAGCCTTTAGAAAAAACAAAATTAAAACCTAATGAGAATCAAAATAAAGAATATGGTAAAAACAGAAAGCATACTGCCTTTCTACCAGTTTCCTGAGATATGAGATGCTGTACTCCTAAGTCTTTGTTTTTCAGACAAAGGCTGTGAGAACAGCAAGTGGCACAACATGAATCTATTCTTGTGCCAATGATTTTAGCAAAAATAGAAAACAGTGTCACTGCAGCCCATGAGTACCCTTGAAACGGTCAAGAGCTGCAAATGTAGGAGATGCTCTGCTCGACACAGCTGGTTCCAGCACACATTCTGGCTCCTGAAAACTGCTTTGCTGAGCTCAGTAATTTTCTTCCCACTGTGAGGGGATGTTATAGAGGGTTGGTTATAATAAACTTTAATAGAATTGAGAGCCAAAGTATAGACACCTTATATTAGAGATGCCCTTATGATGGAAGTGTGCGGTACGCCTCGTTCTTGGGATATCTGAATATAGGCTTCTGCACGCAGTGAGGAGTGTAACAAGGCTGAAGCATAAGAAATACCATAGCCCGCCACCCAGAACAAAATATACAAAATACATAAAAAGCAGGCACTTCAGCTCACCCTTCGGACTTACAGGCTTACCGCTCTTGCTTGACAATAACAGGCTGCATAAGAATAAATAAAATTAACCTGCCAGTAAGCAATTTTTCACAGCTCATGTTTAAAAATTACACTGGTATCAACAGGCAGATGTGAAGGGCACGTGCTGCTACAAGCTCGCAAGGCTGTGGTCTTATGGCTGTGTTGTATAACCATATAACAGTCTGTGGCTGGAGTTCCTCTTGCCTGTTCTCTCACTTAAAAAAGACCGCAAGCACAACACAAAAATCTTATGAAACTTCTTGGCAGTCTTGTTCTTATGAATAGTCTGAGCCTTCTCTTTGTAGTCATTTCAACTGGGTATGCTAGGTATGAAACTTTTGCTGGCCTTCAGAAGTTAGACCCATCTCAGTGACAAAGCAATTGTGATTTTCCTGGTTAGATGCTGAAACTGAGTCACATAACAAGCAATAATCAGCTGAATTAACGCTTAGACCTAGAACATTCCCTTGAATTGAGGGAATAGTTTCCTAAGGATCACAAAAAAGGCACTTCTGACAATGCTTCTGTTTAAGAAAAGGTAGGAGGGCAGGTAAGTTTTGTTTCCCAAATGAATTATAGCAGAGATTCAAACCTCACCCTGAGTTTTAAATGAAGTCCATGGGTGTTTCCAGTGTCTTAGGTACTTAAATTCTGAAATCGTAGATCTGTTAAAGACAAATTTGGAATTAGCCTCACTGGAACCAAATCTTCTGATCTTTCCAAGCTCAACCATCTTTGGCCTCAGTTTGATTCTTATTTTCAAAGCTGTTTTTGTCTGCTGCACAAGATTAAAAGCTGTAAAAAGAAAATGCATAAGGAGAGCATTCCATAGATAAAACACAGTTGCACAGCGGTTGAGTTTGAAATATATGTTCAGTCTTTTAATCTGCCTGCTTTCAGCATTGTGAAAGACTATCCTCCACAATAATCTCTGGGAGGCTTTATCTAATGCTGACACTCAGTGTTCATTGGTACAAACAGTCCTAATATCTTTGTTAAACTGTTGGTTAGCAAGTTCTGTTGTGCATGTGAGTCCTCTATTGTATATAGACCAGTGAGGGTGGAGGGGGGGGGTGTACCTGCCTCAAAAATTACTTTTCACACAAGTAATATTGAACTAATCCAAAATGTTCCTATTCTCAAGTTAAAGGAAAAAAAAGAGAACCTTTGAACTAAACCAAAGTGGCATGTTAGGAGCTTTGTTGAATATAAAACTTACATACACCTGTCATACCCTGAAGCAGTGCATCAATGCAATTAGAAAATCATATAAAACCTTCTGGCTATGAAGAGTGGATTTTAAGCACATGATTTCTGATCAGAAAGTTCTTATGAGGACTTGTCCTGGTTTGAGCTAAATGCAACCAATTCTGGTCAGTGATTTTACTTCTCAACTCAATCTCCTAAGAGACTGTATTTCTGAAGACAACAGCGTGTTGTTGTGGACAGTGTCTGCTACTAGTGGTGATACCACTTCACGTTTATAGTTATTGCCAGGGCAGTTATTGCCAGATCAGAAAGGCTCTTGCTGATACTTGCTCCTATAGTGACCAAGGCCACTGCTGGCTCCTGTGCCACGCTGGGGTGCCAGGAAGTAAAAGGGTCTCAAGGAAGTAAAAGGTTGCACCTCTGGGAAGTAACAGACAGGACAGATGACCAACAGGAGTATTCCATTCCATACACATATTTAATAAAAAAGCTGAGGGATCACTGGCCCCTCTTCTTCAATGGCTGGTGACCAAGGAAGACTGTGCCCAGTCTCCTGCCTTTGATCCTGAAAATCCAGCTCCTGTGTCCAGCTCCCCTCTGCCGCTGAGCCTGGGGCTTCCCCCACGCTTGCCTGCTCTGCAGCATCAGTGGTGGTTGCTGTTGGGGGGCAAGTTGGGTTCAATATTGGTTTCGTAGATATTAAATTATTTTCAGTATTCCCTTATCATTACCATTACTGTTTTATGGAAGCTGTTTTAATTCACTTGTCCAATCCATAAGACTCTCTGTCTCACTCCCTTTCCCTTCCCCTTTGGGGAGGGAGAAGGGTTAGAAAGCATTTGTCACTGTTTAGTGGCCAGCCCAGCCCTAACGATTGACAGGGTTAAATTTATGGCAAAAGGGAACTTATTAATAACTTTTCTTCCTTTTCTATTAGGTCTTATTTGGTTGTGCTATTCTAAATAAAGGCCACACCAGTTGCAGTGGTTATAAGGTCAGAGTTCTTTTCAAAACGAAACAACCTTGGGATTACATTATATAGAATGTGTTTATAAACTGCCAGCAACTTACAATACTGAATAGGTCATGGTAAATTCCTCTTTGTGATAGCATTAAGCCAATTTTCTGCTTGTACCAAGGAGTTAAGGTTTCCTGAAATCTTTGGCCCATCACTGTAGAAGAAACTTACAATCTACATTTATATATGCTTTAAACCAGGGATTTTATTAGACCAGTAAGGCTTCTAAAAATAGTAAAAGTAAATTGCTACCAAGGACCTAGCCCTTCCCTTTGTCTTGGGGATATTATTTCAGTGGCACTTAGTGCCATTTGAAAATAAAATACGATTTTCATAAGTTACCAGAAATTCTGTTCTAAATAGGGAAATGGAGGGACACCCCACTAAATAAGAAAATACGTCTTTTTGTATAGTCTGCTTTCAGCGTAGCTAGTTTCACTGCGTGATTCTGTAGTAGAGAAAAATGGAGGTAAACTAGACTTTCAGAAATTAGGTCCAGATTCAGATATTCCACCGTTTAGCCAAAGTCAGATTTGAGGTTATACGACCAGTAGTGACTTGTATTTCAGTTGAGACCTAGACTGTATCAATTTGGAGAAATGGGATTTTTATTTCATCTTTAGTTGATTGTATCGCACAGCTGTGTACCTTATAAGTATCTACATTGCTCAAATGTATTCCATAATGAAGGAATAGCTCATTAGGGTTTGTCTAACTTTGTTTATATTGTTAAGATTAGCAACAATCTAAGTAACACTGCAAACGCTGTAAAATCCTAAATACTTCTAAATGAGGACTGAAAAAATATTACATCTAGAGTACATCCCGGATAATCTGTGCAGATAAAATGTTGTCTGCAAGCAGAAAGTGTAGCTTCTTTCAGTTTTTTCAATCTCCTCCCTAATGTCTCTATTCCCTGCATCTCAGTGTGCTGATCTGGGCTGCCTGGTTTAGTGCAGGAGGAAAGCAAAGGACAGCTTAGGGCAGGAGAGAATAGCAGGCGATCTCCTTCCTGTGTTCCTGTATATTTACCATTTGTCCATCAAACACATGGGAATACAAGAACTCACAGCTATTCCTGGGTGATCAAACACTAGTTGGAATTTAGTCTGGAGAAGGTACTTCTCAGGATGCCTGAAGAAGTGTGATCATCCCATCAAAACATGAGAGAATATTATTAATCTGTATTAAAAAGACTAATGGAGTATGATATCCTGCCAGCTGTGGTTTAGCATTCTCCTTTCTTTCATTTGAACTCTGAAGCAGGAAACCCCATAATCAGCACAGAGCATGGAAGTGATGGAGAAGGAAGTAATTTAAAACTGTTTTTTCATTTCTCAAATATGAAGGACCTGAGGGACCAGTTCAACTCTTGGTTTAAACAAGAGCAGCCAGCTGACATGCTGTAGCTCTCCAGAAAATACAAGTCAAAAAAAGTCTGTGCTGTGGGAAGAAAAAGCACATAGTATTTTTTTTCTTTCTTTTTGGTCTTTAACATATAGGAATTTAATAATGCAGAAAGATTTTTTCCATGCCTTGCAGTAGACAAGTTATATGGGCACATCAAAAGTGTGATCCTGCATCTGTGAGTCTGTATGTTCCGAAGCAACAGCTTATACACATTTCGGTCACAGAGCTTCACAGTTGGTACCATCTTCTATGTCATTAAAACAGTTGAGAGATTTTAGTGATTTTAGACCTTAACTGTGCGCTTTGCAATCAAATAAAAATTACTTTCAGGAATGGCAGCCAGTATGAAATATTTACATAGAAACTGTTTTCTATACAAAAAGTCATAACACCACTCTTGAGCACTATGTTAATGCATTTTAAAGTGCACTGAACAAATACTCCAAAGGGAAAGGGCATATGTTATTGCAGTCTTGGGGCAATACCAGAGTTATAAGATTGATTTTATTTGGTATTTATTCAGCTCTTCTGGATTAAGTATATCATTACTCTGCAACACCACATTTTGCAAAGTCCTGATATCCCAGATAGTCTCTATACACTGAGGTATATTTTGATAATTATATGGTCGAGATGTAACAGCATAGCTCATCTCGACCTATGAAAATGTGCATCAAAAAATGCTTTAGGATTCCTGAACACAATTTTGCGAGACAGTTTGTTACGTTTCATGTTTTGTTACTTTCCAAGTTTAAGAATGGTGTCTTTCTACCCCAGTCTAGTAGTTTTTCTTCTAACAGCTTTTTCATACAAATGCCTGGTTAGTGCAGGTCAGTGGAGCTCACTGGGTTTGGTCTGTACCACTGCTGTGGAAAAGCACTTCACAAACAGGGCCATTGAGGCCAACAGCTGTATGGGGGTCACCCAGGTGAAGGGACCTACCATTTCGGAAATTATCAGTCCTTCTCCTGAAGTTAAATATCCACAGTTAATTAAAAGGGCAATGTAATTTTGTGGCAAAATCCCAGGGCAGGTAGGACAGTGACAGGAGGAATAGGAAAACACAGAGGAGATCTTGTAAATGTACTTAGTGGTATTTGCACATATCAAATAGCTGATAAAATGCATAAAATGCCATTCATGTTCTAGTATCTTTATACAGGTCATCACAGTAGCTATGTCTATGTGAAGATGTACATCTCTGAACTTTTCAAGCTCAATACCTTTGTACAAACATCCTGGAATTACTATGGTAAGGGATCAAGTACCTTTATGTCTCATTAAAAATAAATAAATCACAGATGAGTGATTCCCTCTCCTAATAAATTGAGCATCATGCTAATGCTCAGAACTATCAAAGTTTATTTCTCTTTATTATTGCAAGAGAATGGCAAATTAAGATTTTGAATAAAGTCCTTATTTATTATAGTTCAAATGATCAAAATGTATTGGAAGAGACATTTATTTTATGAGCAGTTAAAAAGAGAGTGCATTTCACTGAAATGTTGAAACAGAATGTAGGAGTTGATTAGATGATTTCTAAGGTCCCTTCTAACTTAGGCCATTCTATGATTCTATGATATGCTTGCTGTGTTGCCTAACCAAGAACCTGAAGAACTCAAAGAAATTGGTGTGATGTGATGCTAATGTGGTAACTCAGAAATTAAAACTATAAACACCATGTATTTTCAAGCTTGGTATCACACCTTTATCTAGAGGATAATTAGCAACAACAATAGCAGATTCCTACACCCCAAAAAAACCAACCATCCACCCCTACATCTGTATAAACCTAAAGATGTTTATCTTGGGCAAAATGCTTTCTCCTGATGAACAAATAGTGTAATCAGTTGTCTTTTGTTTTCATAGTTTTTAAGTCCACTCAAATCTGAGCTTTTGGTATAAATTATTTAGATCAGGAAGTAAACTTGTATTTCTAATGGATTACCTGTGAACAGAGCATACACTAAAATGAATAATGGAGGGGAATTTTTAAAAATTACAGACTGACCTTTGAAATGTCAGAATTTAGATGTTTCCTGTAATCAACATTCTGTGATAGATGAGAACAATAAATGTAAAGATCGTTGGTTCAAAGTGTGTGTAATCGAAGTCCAATGAGAGATCAATGGCCTTTTGGTGACCTTTTCTGAAAAGGTCAAATGACAGCATTTATTGGAAACTTTTCTTGTGCTCAGAGGATGATTATAAATGGTTTTATTGCATTTCAGTGTTCTAGCTGTGGAGGAAAACTTTGCCTGTATTTGTGAATTCTATATATTTATATGCATATGTAAGCAATTTTCACTCATTCACCCTTGTAGGTGGGTACATTTTACATAAAAATATGTATATGTATGTCTTCATGTGTGTATATATTATTTGAAATTTTAAGTTCATGTTGTTATTACTGTTCATGAATCAGTGAAATCTTACTCCAAACATAAAATGTTATTGGGTTATTTTTAAGTTCTTAGGAAGACATCTGGAGGTTCTAACATGAATTCAGTGGGAAATTGTCTTCATTCTGCCAACTGTGACAACATACTTGAAATTAAATCATCAACAAAAGCTTGTATCACATCATCAGAATCCATAAAACACTGTGGGAAGCAAGTTTCAGAGCTATTTTAGGAATAAGTCACAAGGCATTTTGGTTTGAATAACTATTGGAGACTGGTTTTGTGCTTATATTATGCAAATCAGCACCAAAAAGTCCCAAGTGATGAATCACTTATTGTAAATGAATGAGACATATGGTCATCACCAGGACATTAGCTTTTTTATGTCTGATGAAAATATGCTATTCTGTTGAAAATTTTTCTGAATTATTGATATGATTTGTTGTGGGTTTTTTGGTGCAAAAATGCATACATGTGTTTAGCTTTCTGCAAGGTCTTGCACTACCTGATTTTTTAATCTCCTTAATAATATATTCTTGAAGAAGAGATGTTTTCTGTGCTTCTGTGGTAAAAATTGACTATGAGCTCTTATACTTCATTATAAAAGCTTCATATACTTGTAGCTTAAACATAATTTATTAAATATTCAGTTATTATATCAGTCTTATCATGCATTACTGGGAAATCATGTAGACAACGTGAGGTTTGGCTGGATTGTGTTTTATAGTGTGTGAGAATTAAAAACAGGTACACTAGCTGCAGGAAATAAACATTTATTGAAATACACAAAGAAACAATCAGAATTATTTATTGAATATTTGACTACCCAAAGTGCGTGTTGCGATTGGTAGCTATATGAAGATACACTTTCATAAGTTCAAAAATGTCTTCTTCAAATTCCTAACTGTCAGTGAAAACATCTGACTTGTCTTATATGTTATTTTAGAAAGAAATGCAGGATTCTGCAGAGTATGGATGCTTTATTAGTAAAGCTTGTTCTTTTATGTAGTATCAGCTATGAAAAACTAGTTTGTAAGGCATGATATAGTTTTGTAAATGAAAGCGTGCATCCACACATACACAGAGTTTATCGGCAATTTAGCTCTGATTAGGCACCAGAGCATCCACACAGAAATACTCCCTTAAAATTTGTTCCTCATTGAAAAAGCTCAATGAGAATTTGCACTTTTGGACAACTGATAGTTGAACCACAGGGCATAAAACCACAGGGACACACTTTCTGTAGTTCTACTTTTCACTGAACTGTTTGCTTCCTTCATGGAAATTCAACCAGAGATCTGAGAGACCAACTCAGTGGATCTCTCCTTTTGCATCACTCATCATTAATGAACTAACATGGATGATAATGTAATTACTCTGATCATAGTAAATGGGTTTGATGGCTCTGGTGACTGGGCATAGAAATAAGTGTGTAGAAAGGTAAGCAGTTTTTGCCATGGCCCCTTTAAGCACTGAACTGCAGTTTAAATTAAATGAAAGAGACTGCTTCCAGATAAGAGAACAGCAATACATCTTAGGTGACATTTCATTGATATGCAAGTATATAATGCCAAATCATAATGATAAAAAGCACAGGTGCTCTGATCTTTAAGTCGCTTGTTCTCCTAAGATTTCTTTACACATGCAGCATGAACTATTTTTGTCTCAGTTATTATTTCATACCACTGTTCTGCAATCCAAAGCCTGAGCTACAAGTTGTGATGTGTTGTGTTTCTATTGGCATTACCAGATGATTTGATATTGCAGACAAATGGGTGTTGCAGTTTAATTTTTCCGACATGGCTGACTGAAGCATTTTGTATTAAATACAGTCAGTAGAAACAGGCCAGCAATTTCATCTTCATCATTACTATAACTTGTGATTAAAAGACGGGTTATGCTAAGGTAGCTTTGTCACAATCTTCCTTTGAAAGACAAATTAAATATGTTTAAATTCAGGCAGTGTACACAGCATGTCAAGCTGTTGTCTTTCAAAGTAGTGGAAAGAATTGCTTCTTTCCTTAATAGTTTCGGTCTTAACTATGAAATGAGCTTTCAATAAATGACTCCTCTAGCAATAGCGTGGATGAGAATAGTAAATTAGAAGCGTAAAAGTCAGTGAATAGGTTAAGAACGCAACCATTTATTCCCTTATTGTTGTACTTCGGGTAAATTTTCTAACCTGTGTATGTACACTTTTACTATACTAAGGAGAGTTGCATTTTAATTCAATGCATTTTAATTCAATGCATAACTCTTGCCAAAAATAACAAATGTCATAACCTCACATGCTCCAATCTGTTGTTTATTAATATGTATTAAGACTTTAAACTTATCACAATGTTGCATACTTTGGTATTAACATAGGAGTTAATGTTAGCAATTATACTTAAGGTGGTACATTTTTTGGGCATTAAATCCTTGGACTGACTTGTTAAGTAAGGAGTAAATATTCAGAAAAAGGACTTTCTTCATGTGTCAATTTTGCACTCGTCTTCACAAATTTTAGGTTTTTTCTGACTATCACAGAGTGAACTGGGCACTTGGAGATGCAGTTATTGAATTTTGCTTTCATAGGTTATATTTGCAGATAGTGAGTTCAGGCCTTGACTTAGTTTTAAAAATACCCATCATGGTAAAATATTTGTCCGTCAAAAAACGGTTCCAAATGGTTCAGCTGTCAACGGAAAAGTTCAAAGACTTTTTTTTTTTTTTTTTTTACCTTGGCTAGTACTTTTTTGTGATAAAATTAGTGTGATATTTACATAAGGAGATGCTCCATCAGGGATATATTTTGAAGAGGAAACAGAGAATTCTGAGACTATGAAATGCTAACACCAGGAAACGGATTTGAAAGACCTCAGGAAGTTACTTCCATCGACACATGAGAAAACCTGCTCTAATTTAGGTAAGTTTTAATGCATATCTTGTGTTCTCATCTTCTCTTCAACTTTAATAAACTCATAAAGTTTAACTTTTCATGATGCCTTATGTAAAAACTTCTGTTTGTACTAAAATAAGCATCAGCTGCCTTATTAGCTGTGTGGGACTCCTTGATTTTATGAACAAATCAATTCTGGTTCAATAAGATTACAATCGGCTATCAGAAGCTGCCAATAAAGAGTGTAGCTATAATATGCAAAATTCTTCTAAAGATTTTTTTTTTTTAAATTGTACATGCCTTGAGTTAAGATTTCTCTCATAGATTTATAGGCTCAAGACTTGGTATTAGAAAGTGTGTGTTTTGTGAAAATTCATTTAAAGAAACAAACCCCATGCAGTTGGCTGTTATAGCAAGGGCATCTGAAATGTCATCAAATGCCACCAATTTTGTCCTCCTGGCAGGTATATGTCCTTTCACTGTGTCTGGCCAAAGCTAATTATGAATATATCATAAGAGTTAATGGTTTTGGGAAGATGGTAAAGATCTGTGTACAAGATTTTTGCAGCTTTACCTGATAAAAAAGTTCCAGTATAAAAAAAATACTGTCATAATTCCTACAAGAAACTTTCTACTTTCTTTATATTTTCAATTGCTGAAATTATATATGGCATTTAGAAATGCCATTTTCAAGAGAAAGGTAGCTTCAGCTGTTTTTTTTTTTTAGTGGTTCTTTAGAAAGTTCTATAGAAACAGTTTGTCATTATCATTTTCCTTTCATCGTTCTTTTCCAAATGCTGATGCTACCAGATTTCAGCTTTGTAGAAATAAACCATTCATGTTTGTGCAAAATAGTCCTTGATATATAAAATGTAGACATCTATAGATATGTACTGGCCTGCTCTATGAAAGGATATTTGAAAAAAGATGTTCAGAAGACGCACTGAATTCTACCCAGGACCATTTCATAAGTTTGACCCACTGAAAAAAAAGTCACAAAATCAAATAAATACTTTCTGGCTATTTTATGCTTTTACCTCTATAAGCGCTAGACACAGCTCAGCTTAGATGGGAGACATCAACCTGATGTACTATAAATTTTCCCTTAGCACAAGTAGGTTAGCCCACAGAGGAAGCATGCTGATGCAGAAGAAAAATGTCCAAACACACCTATGCCACAAAAAGCTTTTGCTATTTTTCAACCATTTATTTTCAGGTCATATTAGTACATACTTTGCATATTGCATGGGTTTTAGCATGAGTGTCAGTCCTGGAAGAGGGAAAAAAGGCTTGGATTTTATTTGGGTGAAAGACAGAATGAACTTCTCTGAATACTGTTAAAATCATGAGGTTTGTGCTTGACTGGGAAGAAAGAGCATCTCAGCACTAATAAGGACAATACAAAAGAGAAACCCCCTCTACAACTAGAATTTAGCACAGGCAATATACTTTAGTGTACAAGAAACTGCAGCCATTTTTCTAAGTTTTAATCTCCATCCCTGAGCTACTGTTATTCAAAAAGGCAATAAAAGTGACCTTCTGTAGCTTCTCTTTCTCATTACTGACGGTGAAAGATGACAAAGCAAAAGAAACAAGTGCTTAGAAATCATACTGTCAAGTCTGATAGAACCATTTAATTTGACATCTTTTACTGGAATCTGATTCAGAAAATACAGCCACAGACACGTAGGAAACATGAACCAAGTTAGGAGATAATAAGTAGTTTTAGGATGGAAAAAGTAGGCTTCTTAACATTTTTCTATTTTCTTGGACGGGGTGTAAGGAACGCTTATGCGGAGTTGCACGGTGCTGAGATAGGAGGTGCTGATGCAAGCTGAGGTGGTGATGGGCAGCCAGCAGAAATCGTGAGGATTAAGGTTTGCAGGAGTGTGGGCTGCTGAACACGATCAGTCGCTGGTGGACAGTGGTAAAATGCTGCAAATTACTGTGTGTGAGATTTATAATGGTTTTCTTCAAGTGCTCAAAGTTCAGACGTGGCAGTTGAGTGCACAAAGCAGATGTTTGACTGCTCCTGTGATTTGAGACCAGGATGGTGATAAACAGTCTGACATAAAACGAGCAGCAGTGGATTCAAGCGGGGTTCATGGCAGATATATATATACAGTAACGTACTATACGTGGATGAGCAATTTGCTGAAGATTCAGAGCTCAAGTTCTGACACTCAGATATCAATCACATGGGATTTGTATTGAGGGGTGTTTGCTTTCTCCCTACAGATAAAAATCTTCCGTGAATGACTTCAGATGTAAACTTGCCTAACAGCCTAAATGTGAATCACAGGCTTTTCTTTCCTCTTTGTCATGAAAAGTATATTTAAAATACACTTGTGCACTTTATAAAAAGCATAGTTGTATATCTGCTTATTTACATAAATGTATATTTAAATCTCAACTTGGGTACATAGGTAACTCTAGTGGACTTTTTTGTACAAAGCATAATGAGATTTTTTTTTTTTAGTTAAATCCTCTGTTTCTCTAAATATTCCACCTCTAAGATGTAAAATTTCAAAGCTCCAGTTATTCTTCTGAGACACTAGTGTATTCACATGACATAATACATCATGCTTGGTGGACACTGAATCTGAATGCAAAGGAAAATTGTCTCTATTGATGTAAAAATCTGATATCAATACACTGAAAATTTGGTAAGATGAATTTTTTTCTTTTGTTCATGGCTATTTCTGCTTAGAACTGATAAGGTATTATTTTCCCATTCCACCTTATTGCAATTCTTAAACCTTCTCTTTGAATCGATTTATTTGTTTTTTAAAATGCAGGTGACCTAATGCATTGTCAGAATATATCTGACCTAAATAGTCAATCGTACTAGGAATTTCGTAAGATATACAAAATTCTTATAAAGTTTCAACATGAAGCACAACTGCACCCTGTTCACTCACTGAGCAATTCTAAGTAATGAAACTGGAATGACAGGTACTTCCATTCACGCCCATGAAATCTGTGTATGGGAACAAGAATCCACCTGCACAGATCAATGTTTGGCCTCATAAACATTATCTGATGGCAAAGCCTTTGTTAACAAGAATTAACTAAAATTATCATTACTTAGATCAATGATTTAATGGCCAAACAAAAAAGAGTTACTATTTAGGGGAAAGATAGATGTATGATTCAGACTTAGAATTTATTTAAGTGCTTCAACGACTACTTGAAATTATAAAGAACATTTTTTTTTAAAAAAAAGAAAATAATCTTTTGGTAGGTAAACTAGCAGTTGGGAAAGAACTGCAGAATATCAGTCACTAGAATAATGGCATCATTGCTGAGCTCAGTTTACAAGGAAATAGGTTTTTTTTTTTTCCCTCAAGGTTTCCTTCACACAGGAGATAATGAGAGATATGGGAGTAAATAGCCTAAAATTATTTTAGGCTCTAGGACATGACTTCATACATTAACACTAACCAGCTGATGAAAACGGGATGAACAATGTTATCTATATCATCATTTATTTGCTGTTTATAAAGCTTGTGAAAATTCAAATGAAAAGCAACATTTTAAAATTTAGCTTCCTAAGTATTTTAAAAGATCTTTAAATTTAATTGCAACAGTAATGAAAAAAATCTCAGTTTGCAGAACTGGGACTATGAGGGGTTTTTTACGTTTTAGCTTTTGCCTGGCTGACTTTGGTAAGACATACTAAAACTAAGGAATAAATACACAAAAGAAAGGTATTTTGTGTTTATATATATAAAAGCTTTGGAAGAGATTTTTATGTCCTTTCTTGAAATTTGTCTTCAGTCTTTCAAATGAAAACATGAGAATTAGTTGGTAGACACTGAATCTGAACAAAAAGTAAGGTTCATATGTTCAGCTTATCTGTATCCCTGTGATAAATGTGGTATCAAAATGCTGAAAATTTTGGTAGGATTCATTTTTTATATTTTTTCCTTCTGCTTAGAATTGATAATGTAGTATTCTTCCTTTCTACATTATTGCAGTTTTTTCATTTTCTCTTTGAATCATTGATTTTTAATTTTATATTTTTGTTTTATATTTTATCTGTGTACAAAGAGTATTTGAAGCACAAGGCATTCTCTTAATGTATTCAGCTGTGGGAAACAAGCTATTACATTACTAGATTTGCTGTAAAGAACACTGACATGCATATTGGAGCAAAGACAATAAAAATAAGTTATTCTAATTTGTAAAAGATATGGTAGATTTCATTGACATAAAACCTAGTAATTGGCATTGTTATATAATGGCAATTAAAAAGCACTACAAAGAACAAGGTCTGATTCAAAGACTACCAGCAAGGCTAGCTCTACAGGAAAAAAAAATGCGCTGTGAAGGACAGATACAGCGTAAATGGAGGGGAAGAGCATATTCCATTATTCAATATACAAGCCTGGAGAACACAGAGCATAAACAGAACTTTCTGAAAGGAACAGCAACCTGAAACTACGCCATGGAGAAATCTAGAAGAGTGAGAAAATACATACGCACACATCCAAGACACTAGATCAAAAAGTGTATTTACCTTCCTCACTTCCACCTAGTTCAACACAATGGATTATGAAAGTCAAAAGCACAGAAGCCTGTGCAGCTTACTTGACAGGAAGATTCCTGTACCTTTTCTTGATCTTTCTTGTAGCCCGTGTTTTTCTAACTGCTGATTCCCCTACATTCTCTCACACGCAATTGACAAATATCGAACTTTCTTTGAGTTCTCCAACTTTTCTGCCATTTTTCAGAAGTCTTTGAACTGAACCCTTCCACACATCCCCAAAGAACTTAGGCACTCCAACATCCTTTTAATATTTAATTTTATCTCCCTTTTGTTGTTGTTCTAATCTGGCCTATTCTTCACACAGGATTTTTATCTGCTCTTGTGCCCAAGAGGTGGCAGAGGAACGTATTATCTCTTTAAGACCCTAAGGATTTTTTACTTAATTCTCTTCTCATGTATCGTTATCATTATCTTGACTTCATCCTGTTAATTGTTACCATATAGCTTTATTAAATGTTATAGTCTGAAAATGAAATGCAGAAAAACACTGGGGGAGACTTGATCACAAACATACTTGGTTAAATGTAATCTTTCCATTTGATTTTTAGTGGATTTAGAGTTAGGTGATTGTTTCCCTTTGAAATAACTTTTCAACTAAAATAGTAGGAAGGCTTCCAAAAAAAGTTAGAACATTATTTTCTGGATCAGTTCTGAAGTTCTTTGTTCCAGCAAATCCCTGGAGGCTGGATAACCAAAGGAGCTTTGGATTAACTGTCTGAAACTAATGGCACTAAATCAATTGCTACAAGAATATATTTAGGCTAAGCATTAATAATATGGGAGGCTGGATGGCATAATGATGGAGCACTGGCTTGGGATTCAGGAGATCTGGACGGTGTTATTGGCTCAGCCAATAACTTGCTGGGCGACCTCGGGAAAGTCACTTCACTTACTTTTGCCTTATTAAAAAGTTCAATGTGGAAAGTGCTTTGAACTCTTCTCATGTCAAGTGTTATATCACCACCGTATATATTGTAACCACGTAGGTGAAATCTATTAAATGTCAAGCAGAATGAAAGTGGTGAGTGCCCATACTTAAAAAACCTTTTATGGAAACTGCTTGAGACTCCTGTCAAATCTCTATTCCTGTAACAATCTCATACAAGCAGCGGAATATGAAGATGCCCAAAGGTTTTTTGTCTTACAAACAGCCCTTTCTGCTGATAAGAGTGGTTTAATAATGATATATTGCGCAATGTAAGATAAAAGTAGAAGGACGTATCAAGTGGGATTTTGCAGGAGTTTATCCTGGTTATCGCAGCAGTCAGCCTTTTCATTAGGGCACAAAATAAGACGCACCAGGAAGGATATATATATGGTGACAGAGAGTGCTGGTCTACTGGTTTAGATAGCAATTTTGTTGATAGGTACCACTGAGAAGGCTAACACACTTCATACCACTTATTTTTTTAATGGATCAGAGTTCAACTGTCAGTAGGAAGATCAGCAGCACATTACTGGTGGTGAAAAGGCAGGATTTTGGGCTACAGCAGGAGAAGAAATCATCAGAGAGAACTAAGCAAAGTTCTGTTTTTGAAATTGGCTGGACTTGGTCTGTCTTCACTGGGAAGCGAAGAATGAGGTGAATCAATTGGAGCTATTAAAGGTTATCCTTGCGATAGCATGGAGGATTTATGAAGTTCCATACCCTGCAAAAGGGCAAATGCAATCCTTATCTTTATAAAAAAATGAGGATCAGGGAAATGAAATACCAGTCTGGCTTCCCAGAAACAAATACTGAAGAAACAAATAATTTATCAGGAAAAAACCCCAGAACAACAAAAAGAACCCAAGAAAGTGTGAAACAACGAAGATCTGTAAAAAGCAAATTATCTGAGTTTCAAACCTCTGTTTTGTTATTAAAGAAGAGAGCAGCTATAGTAGAAGGAGCCAGCATTGTGTACTTTGACCTTTGCAAGCATAGCATGGCAACTTCAAAAGTAAACTGGGAAAAGTGTGTCTGTAATTACTGCCCTAAGGTTGATACACAAGAAAGGCTGAAGAAGTTACTAATGAGTCACTGCCAAACTGTCAAGCACGATCCCATGTACTCTGGTTGCAGCAGTGACTTGGATGATAACACAAAGGCTATCCTTATTAAATATGCAGACAACGCCACCCTAGGCAGCTTCAGGCTTAGTACAAAAATATGAAAAAATTTCAGGTAACTTGATAGTTTACAAAAATGATCTGAAAAATAGAGTGGAGGTGAATAAGGGCAAATATAAGGTGCTGAACTTCTGCAGCGATAAGCAGCTGTGCCAGTTCAGAATAAGCTGGTTGGTGGATCTGCAGGGGAAGGTCTGACTTGGTGAGCATCACTAGTGGAAACATCACACTTAGGTGCTGTCAAGCTGTTGTGCAAAAAACACAAGCACCCACTGTGGGCGTGAGAGGAAGCACCGTGCATGGTAAGTGAAGGCACCCTGGAGAAGTCCTATGTCAATTTTCAACACTGCACTTCACGGAGAATGACTGGAGAACGGCAAAGGTAAGGCAATGAGAGCAGCTGTACTAATGAAGATTTAATCAATTCGTGTTATTTCATCTGATGAGAAGACGAAGGTGCTACATGATAATTGCATTCAAATTCAGAAGACATTGGTGCAAAGATATGGAATAATTTTTCTCTGTGTCTGAGTGAATGAGACATGCAGTAATGAGCTAAACCCGAAGCAACCAATTTAGACGAGACATTAAGAAAAAGTTTCTATCAGTATGGGTAGTTCAGTGTGAGAACAGATTCTGTGCTCTCCCCAGACAGTCTCCGTAATTGGAAATTTTTGCGACTAGGTTACACTAATGTCTGAGTGATCACTGTATTCTTAACTACTTCTCTTTGGGGAGGGCAGACTAGAAGTCCGAACAGCTACCTGGGATGTAGCATTTTGGGCTTTCATTCCACTTTTTTTTCTTGTGCGTGGTCTGTCTTCTACTTCTGTTGCTACCTCAGTTTAATTTATATGCCGCTAGCCTATGATAGTTTTGTTAGAAAGGCAATGTAAATAAAAGTGGTATGAAAAATATATTAATGTTTTAAAGTACTTTATGGGCCTCAGCTGAAAGGCAGTATATAAGCATAAACATTGTTATGGAAAATCAATGAATAATATAATAAACCAATTGAATTTAAAAATGAAACAAAAGCCAGAAAAGTGCTATACTCTGCACGTAAACCCCATAAAATATTTATTAACTTTAAATAATAGCAGCCTATTTTCAGGGCTTTTTTTTTAAAACAAAAACCACCTAATTAAGCCTCTTGCATTTACCAAAGTTCAAACGATTAATCCCAGACCTATGTAATCAAAAGTAAATTTAATTTCTTATTACCTATTCATATTGCAATCCTAGCATTTCAGATGATTGCATACTATATATAAACACATACCTACCATGTAATCATTTAAAGTGCTGCAAACAGCATATAGGTAGTTCGGGATGAACACTGTATGCACAGCACACAGCATCCCAGAGTGTGTCACATTATGAGAAAGTGTAATCTGCCCCTGGAATAAATTTGACTTACTCATTAGTGAGATGCAGAAAACTGATTACAGTGAACTATTTTCTTTTACATCAAACAAGGGATAATCTTACCTTCAAGATTTTTGTTTTTTACCTTGAAGAAAAATACATGTTTTGAAGAAGAATGTGGTTTTAAAGCAGCTGCAACCGATGAATCACACTTAAATCCTATGACACTATTTTTGTTGCTTTTACTTGATGGGTTAATTTAAAAATGACGTATTTCAATTCATAGTAAATAAATATGAAGCTGTTTCTGAAATGGGGGTTGTTTCTCGGGTACATGTCCAGCACTCTTTGGATAGTTAAAGAAGCAATAAAGATGTAGAAGAGTTAACTGAAACATTTTTTTGTATTTGGAAAATTGAGGAATATTTCAGGCAACAGGTTTTGAAGGAAAAAATAGAGGATCATAGCTTAAAATGAGCAAATTCATTAGTCAGAAAGAAGGTAGACCAACAGTCAACATTTGTTCATTCACTAATGCTTACAAGATATAAAAAATACATAATAACACAAATGAAAATCCTGTGAACAGCCTGTTCTTTTCCTTTCATAGCTAGATTATTCAAATTTGCACATTGTCCAACACTAATCCCAGCTGTAACTGGAGACAGTTCCAGGTGCAGCAGCCACTTAAGAAGGACATCAGGAGGGGGTCATAGCGGTAGTTTATGAAATGAATTAATGAGAATTAATAATGAATTCTACATTTACAAGTCTTTTCATCTAAGTCTCTTGGAGCAATTTATAAACACTTGTGCACTGCTGCAACAGAAGAAATAGTTCTTGCATAAAATTCTCAGGGGTACCTAAGTCCTACCGATGTGCTGTAGTAACTAGGCATCTAATGACCAAGTCACCTCAGAAAAAAACAGACTTCAGCACCTGAATTTTGATGAGTTTATAAGCATTTAAATGCCTTCAATGCCTCACAATTTTCTTTATTAAAGAAGATACAAGCACAGCGAGCTCAGTTCTGTTCTCTCACACAGCTGGGAGCTGTCGACACCAACAAAGCTTAAATCCATGATGTGCTGGATGTTTTCATAAAATAATCAACAGGAAATGGACACATCTTGTACCTGCAACATCTGAGAGGATTTATATGGTCAGAAGCAGGCCCAGAAATATGACATATGGGAAGTCATGTAATTGTGACAGAGAATCAAGACTAGAACTGCCTATAATTCTACCACAAAACTATCTTCCTGCAGTCCAGACTAATAAAATCCAGGGAAGAGCCTGGAGAACAGCAACAAACCAATTAGCTTTTAAAGATAAGTGAAGAAACCAAGTACAAAATTTGGGCTATCTAGGCTTTTTCATGCAGAGAAAGAATGTTACTTGGAATGCTTAACCATAGAAAAAGCCAAAAAGACTGAAGCAAAAGTAATAGATATTGTCAAGAAATTACAGAATTGGTGAATTGTTTAGGTTGGAAAAAATCTTTAAGCTCATCAAGTCCAACCATTAACCTCACACTGCAAAGTCCACCATGAGACCATGTCATTAAGCACCACATCCGCACATACTGTTTGCAATGGTATTGTAAAAGGAAGTGAAAAAAAGGAGAAGACACTAGAATTAGTTACTTTTGGTTTCTAACCTTAATACCAATATAAATAAATTACAAAACATATGAAAATTGCATTATTTTGGTACAGAGAGGATCAGACAAACTTTTTTATTTTCTTTTATTTTCTTATTTCTTCGATACTTCCTGGAGGACTTGGAGAACTGTTCAGAACTGTCATGAGATGGTCTTTCACCCTCTTGTATGGGAAGAAACAAGCAAGTTGTATGTACTTGTCAAAGAGACTTTAAAGATTTTCTTCAAAGTGAAAATTCATCTATAAGCCTGGCGGCTGTGGTCTAAAACAAAGGAAACATCCCAAATGAATGCCAGGGGGTGCGTGTGTGGTGGGGGGCAACCTGGAAAAGAAGAGAGGTGTGTGGATATTTGGTGAAGGGAAAACTGAAAGGATCGATAGGCAGATGTGGAGCAAGGTTGTTTGACATAGGTGTGGCAGTACTGGCCAAACACAAATTGGTTGCAGAGCTGTCAGGGCTGGGTTCAGGAGCCGCTGGTGAGCCAAGAGAGGCTGGTGGAGCCAAGGAGAGCAAGGCGTAGGCACTGGGTGCACCTCACAACACAAGTTCTGTAGCAGTTTAAACAGTTTTAATTGTGAACTCTCCAAATTTAGGGCTGGATGTTGCTGATATTTGGACCTCAGCAGGTAGGACCCCATGTATATTTTAGAGCAATAGCACCGATACATATTTTGCACATAAAATGAAAGATAGGAAGTTTTATGATCTTAGACCTGAGAGGTCATTTTCTCATAAGTCCCAAACCAATGGCTGTTACAATTATCATCTGAAAGGTGGGTTTCTTCAGCAAACATTGTATTGCTTGGGTGAAGAAAAGCAGAATGATGGTTCAAGGGGCTGTTTCTTGAGTCTGTCCATAACTATGGACTGGATCACCGCTTTTTGGTTAAAATTTCTTCAGATTATCATAATCTTTCAATGAGTGAATGCAATGAATTGTGAGAGCACAGTTGGGTTCTCAGCTGACAGAAATAGGCAGAGGGGGTCCACGTTGTCTGAGGAATCTTCCCAAATGTCTGGGTTACTTAAAGTGAAATATAATCAGACTTCTTGGCAATATTTGGTGTTGGGCACTGATGTAGAGTACAGCTTCTCAGAACTGATGGGTTTATGGTTTCGAACAGTTCACTGGGATGCAATTTGGCTGGTTCAACAGATCTTGGCTCAGGACTTGACTGTGTTACATCATGTTTGTACCAGTTCTTTTTTTGTTTGGCATTTAACTGTAGTTTCTGCCCTCTCTCCGGTAAAGAATAGCACAAAATTGGGAAGATTTAAGTGGTAATGAATAAGCGTCTTTGTCTGGAAGCTTGAAAGTTGCTGGCAACTGCCTCAGTCTCTTCAAGAGAGTGACTGGTTGTCAGACAACTTCACATTTAAGCAGAAGACCAGACTCAGGTTGTCATTTGTCCTGTAGGTCAGAGTGGAGATGGGCCAAGCATTGTTCAGGAAGAAATGTGGGGCGAGGGCTTTGGGACTTCAGCATTTCCTGATTTGTCTGGTTGTGAGTCTGGGTACTTCATCCTGGTTCTCGCACAGGTGTTAGTGAATTTCTCTATGATACCCTCTGATAATCTATAAATAAGCATAAAATCATGTCACTCTGGCTCCGTTTTTACAGTCAGGTGAAAGGATTGGAATTAATTGTCTTGGACAAGATTTGTGCAGAGAACACAACCAAAATTGACTGAATAGGACAATGTTAATCTATTTTTTCTGATTTTAGAACATAATCCAAGCCCCACAATTACCTTTCAATCAGTATCTGTGAAAAATGGGGGAATACACTGATTTCTTAAACTAAGATGCTATTTATCTGCATGTTCCTTTTAACTCAAATAATGTCCAAGTTCAAAAAAAAAAAAAAATAGGAGGCTGTACCTAATATGTCTAAGCCAATCACACCATCACCCCTCTGAATAAAGACAGTTTTATAGTTAACTCAGAAAAGTTTTTCTGAAGTATCAAACCTCCCTGCCAATACGATTTGCCTAGTGCTTGCTTTAATTCCCAACAGAGTCAAATAAGGTGTTTCTATTTAATAGTATTTGGATCAGGCTTACAGTGAATCATAGTACTACAGCACAGTCTGTCTTTTTTCAGAAGTTCTTTTATAATTCTTGGGTCCTCTGTAGTATTGACACAGCTCCATCTATCCTGGATTCCCCTCAGATACACAAGTCCTCTGCCAGGACTCTATTACTTGCACTCGGGTGTGATGTTCTTGCTGCTCTCCTCTTGCACCACATCCTAACATGGTTTTGTTGGTAATGGGAGAAGAGGTGCAGAGAGCAGAGTGGCCAGGCTTTCTCTAACCACAAGGCAGAACCGAAAAGAAAAGGACCATCCCTCAGCTGGAGGGAACAAATAGACTTCAACTTGCAATTCATTCTTCAGGGTCCTTCCCTATAAATGCAACCAGAGACCTGTCATTAGTGTGGCATTGCCTAGTCCACATCTGTAAGATGATCATGTCCTTTTTCTTTATTTTTTCTTTCAAAGCCCATTCTAAGGGGAGAAAAACCCCTCTATTTTTTCACTTCAATGCGTACCCCGGTAGATGGTGCTAGCAATTGCTCTATTCACAACGGTGCCATATGGTACTGACATTTCAAAAAACCAATGTTTTCTGACAGCAGCAAGAATTACTTCTCTTTGTGAATCTATATTCTGTCAAAGAATTTACGTCAGGCCTTGCTGAAGTGCTGTCATTTTCATTTAAGCGAAAGGTCCTCTGCAGCAGTCAGCTCCACAAAAGGTCTCACCTCGTCAACAATGATTTTGCACAAGTGTGAGATTAGCAGAGAAGCTGCTGAAACAAAGGATACTTGTTAAACACAGCAAGGGTCAGCTACAGAAGGCTCATGCTAGATGCTTAAAAAACAAGGACTCAAGGTGCACGGAAGAAGTGCAAACTCTTATTAGGACTGACTGCTGCCTGTGCTACCTTGTCTGCTTGGCAAACCAGAGTTCAGCGATGGTGCTCAGCAGCCCACACGCTGTTATTCAGCAGAGGTGGTGCCCAGACGAGGGAGACATACTTAAATCAGAGTTACAGGGCAGCAGGAGCCTGCTGATCATCAAGCTTCCTATTAATAGATGGCACATTTGGGAGGTGATTTAAGAAGCCTCAAACTTCTCCCCATAAATCAGTAAGATCGAAAGTGGCTGAGACAGGACCTTTCTCTAATGTGTCAGGAAAGGGGCTCAGCCACGTCCTAATCTTAAATTCTCCTCAATTTTAAGGTCCGAAAAGAAAGAAAGGAACCAAAGCCTACAGTTACCCCTTCACTGAAACCGTTAGTTTGTTAGAGAGAGGATCAGACAAACCTTTTTATTTTCTTTTATTTTCTTGTTTTTTAGATACTTCCTGGAGGACTTGGAGAACTGTTCAGAACTGTCATGAGATGGTCTTTCACCCTCTTGTATGGGAAGAGCCACATTATTTCATGTACTGTTTATGCCGGTGGAAAAAGGCAGTGAAACGTGCTGCCTGGGGGAAACCTGTGGGTCCAGCTCTGAGGGCTGAGCAGCCAACAAAGACAGACTGGAGTGAGAGGAAGGGCTGAGCAGATGAGGAACTGGGATGGATTTTTCTCCTAGCAATCAGGTCTGATTTTTAAGAAGTAGGCATTTATTGCTAGTCTATGTTCCCTAGCCTGGTGCTATATTAATCTGGTGTACACTGAAGCAGTGTCTGGGCATATAAATTCCACAAACATAGTAAAGGGACTGCGTCTTTGGAGACCTTCTGAGCTTAGCAGAAATGGTGGGAAACAACGTTATTATCATTTTACAGGTGACGTTTCAAAAATTAAACAGACTGAGATTTAGGTGGGAAGCAAGTTCTCCTAGACCTAATTTTCAGCATCTAAATCTGAATTATACATTTTCCTTTTCCTCCTGTAAGATAACCACAGCTCTACTCTCCAACTAATAGAAGACTTTTCAACTATATCTTCACGAAAACCTGAAAATGTAATATCTGCAGTTTCCTGGCTTGATTTATCAAACTGCATTCAACGGCTCTCTGGTGTTTCTGGGATTACTAGTTGCTCAGCATTACCTCAAGCTTCTTATTTAAGTTTCTGAAGTGTGAAGTTACGAATCCTAGTTTTAGACACAAACTTCCGCTTTGAAAATTGTGGTCAGCAACTGTATTGACCTTAAAAAAAGTTTATCCTGACAAGGGAGTCTTCCTCCTGAGTTTGAACCCTGGCAAGTTTCTAATTTCTCTTTCCTCCCTCCCAGCGAAAGGATTCACTAAAGATACAAAGCATTACAAAACTGCCAGATCAGATTCATGACATGTATAATTAATGACATAGAACAAAGTGATAAACCCTGCCCTGAAAATCCCAAATATTTTCTTTTTTGAAGTTGCCTCCTGCTTTCACCCTTCCAATTCCTGTAGGACTGTGTAATGGAGTTTAGCTGAAACCAGGTACTTCAGGGCAAGAAAACAGTGCGAGCATTTTGATTTTTTTTTTTCTGAAAAGAAACATTTTGGACCATGTGAAAGAATCGTGGCTCACAGCCCACATGTTTGCTTTCCCGTTTGCAAAACCTACTTGCTCGGGATGTGTTGGGGCATTCGCTTCTCTGCCGTAGTGCATTGGAAAGGTCACGCCACATTGTAGTCTGGCAACACAACGTGAGGAAGGCAATCAAAAGCGATGGATTCCTATCGATGGCTCAGTTGAAAAGTGCAACAGTAAATGTGGACGTTGTGTTTTCTTGAAGGACTGATGAGAAATCAAACCGTCTATCTGATGCCTACTTGAAAGCCTTATTATAAACCTTTCAACTTTAATTAGCAGGTATTCATATAGAGGATCAGGATATAGACTTTGCATGGCTGACGATTACATGAATTTAGATTTCTTTTACCAAATCTTGACTGTTTTGGAAATCCTTGTTCATCAAGTCACTTTGGAAGGCAAAGGGGAGAGGTTTTTTTTGGTTCTTCTGGAAAGCTAGAAAAAGATGCCATTTAAGAGTCAGATGGCACACAAACAGCTCCTGTAGTTTCAAGTGTGGGTACCACTGGACCTTTACTCTTTTTTGCCTTGCTGTTCTTAGCAACTTTAAATAAAACTTTCTGAACCAGGTATCAATCATATACTGAAGAAATACTCACTTTTTGCTGACTTGGGATCTACTGAAAATTCTAGTTAGTAGTGTGCAAGGTCATGGCTTGAGCAGAGCTCTGGCATAAGAATACAGCTGTGCCTTTGGGTATTCAGATTCTGTCTGAAATGACTTTTAAAACTTGTCAGATAGTAATTGTCTAGAGGAATAAAATAAACACAATGATGCTCTTGATCTCTTTCACGCAACAGAATACTTTGGCTTGCATCTCTGAGGGAAAACTGGAAAGTTTAAGGACTTATTTTTCAAAGGAATAGTTTGAATTTTTCTTTTGGTGTTGACACTGATGTATTCACTATGCATATGCCAAGTATTCTGCATGTCAGAGTATCATCACTAATCTTGGAAAAGAGGACTCCTTTTCAGAGAAGGACTCTGGGGAGTTAGCTGTCATTTGAATATTGTCCGTATTTCAGCAGGGTCAGGTATGATATGGAAGGCCAACGATGACAAGAGGCAGTGCTACAGTACAGGATTAACCATCTGTCTGGACCATAGGACCCAAACTCTTGGAAGAAGCAACACTGTCCTTTCTGTGAAGTATGACTGACAAAAATTCTGGACCCTGGGAAAGAAGTGAGGTGAGTTACATAAAGAAGATGTCACTGGCATCGCTTCCTTTCTTACATGACCTACCAGCACGGAAGAGGCTGACCTGGAGGTTAGGTAAAGCTGAAGAACAGTTGCTTACCAGTACTTGATGTTTTAGCATTTGCTGCATTTATTGTTTAGTGTTTCTGTCAGGTAGTTAATGCACAAAGTAGGCGATGGGAGCCAAAGGGAATGCTTTCCGATGCTTGATGCAGAGACAATAAGGAAGTCGGGGAAAGGCCACTCTGTTAGAGCCTCAGCTCATGCACTGTCCTGAAATCCAAGCAGGTTTTGCTAACCTGCTGCATTTAATCTCAATATCTACTCTGTTATTTAAGCAGATTTGCCTTTTCTTCTGTACTGAAAATTACACTGTTCTCATGGAAACTGTCATCCCTTCTGGAGAAGACTATATCTAGGCTTCTAAACCTTTCCAAGTGGACATTAATGGCATTATATTACTTTAATGTAGAATAAACAGGAATGCTTGAAAAAAACATCTGCTTTCACAGACGTTTATTAGAGCTGGACAAGAGCCTGGATTTGTGTGGCTGAGGAGCCATGTTTTACCCACGTTTTCTGAGGCAAGTGTGCAGTATAGGTTTATTTTTGTCAGAATGTCTGTTATTAATTTATGGAAGCTAAAGGCAGAGTGAGATCTGAAAAAGCATTTTTTTAATGGCTGTAATTCAGGCATCTGAAAGTAATATATCCAGGTTCTTTCTATAGCCTATTGTTTGTGTGTTTCCTTTCAGTCCTTTCCAGAATGAGCTAGTGTTTTTTTCTGTGTTTGGTGAGACTACTATTCCACTGTAACTCCGTACATGAAAAAGTACTTGGAAACATTTCTCTGAATTTGTTTTTTATTTAATTAACAATTAAATGCTGCTTTTTTCTTCTTCTTTTTTTTTTGTTCCAGTGAACAAAACAATGTGAGCTGACCTCATTTACTCTATTCAGAAATTTACATTAATTACACCACCGCCTTCCTCCTTAGATCATTTGAAGACAATGTAGTTTCAATTTGCACCGCCTCTCTTCATATTGTAGGTATTTTTATTCTCAGGTTCCAGCTTATTAATGTCTGTACCACTTTACAGCGCTACGGGACACTACTAGACAACTAGTTTATGAGGACAGAATTTGGCAGACAGATTTCAATTTCCTTACTTTTAGAAACAGGGCTCCAGGTACCAGGCAGACATGTTCCTCCTCCTCCTTTCAGACTCTTAAGTCTTTTATACTTGGTACTTCATCTTTATTCCAGACACCAATATAGCAGAGGAGGAAAGTAATTGTAAACTCTTTTCATACAGGGCTTATCTTACCTCCTTGATTTCTGCAGTTTATACGATACATCAATTTGTGGCTGTAATTGTACTGTGTACAAAACAACAGTTTTCCTCTGCGAAGAAACAAAATTTTTGGCTCGATTTGGAGCGCAGCTTGAGCACACCTCTTAAGACCATAAGATATAGGCAGCCCAACTCATAACGGGACTGCACTTTGCCCATTGTGCATTTTGGGGGGTGCATGGTGTAGCAGAGAGGGGTTCTGAAGGAGGGGCCGGGGTGCCCCCACCTCACAGCAACGCGGTGCCACGGCTTGTGCACAGGGTTACAGCTGTCACACACAGTAACCAGCTCACTCACCCGGCAGCTGAGCCCCACCAGCATCTGCTCCACTTCTCCTGGCGAGCGCATTGAACTATTCACAGCAAGGTCATCAATTCCTACAGAAGGGCTTAAGAGTCCTTCTTCTGCCTGGTGCCTTCACCATCTCACCCCAAAGTGCCTTTTAGCTACAATGCCTGGCTATTCAGAGAAGCAGTTTCACATCTTGTAAGAGATGAGATTGAAGATTTATAGATGAAAGAGGCGGTTGCGGTTCCTCCTCCTGCTATTTTGTGAAATCTAATCTTCCACTCCAGTCTCTGAGAGCAGCCTGGTTTGCTCCAGGTCAACCAAATTTTGTGTGCAAAACACCTTTTTGTTTAAGCAAGGAAAATGGATCAACTATATTTGATTCAGATTGAACTGATTTAATTTTTGTTTCCATTTTTAAACTAACCTTGTTGCACAGAGAACAAAATATTAAGCTGTGCAGTAAAGAAGGTTACTTCGAAGTTAAAATTCATGCCCGATACACATGAATTGGTATTAAATACGGGTACAACAAATGAAGTGTTGGTACCCAGACACCTGCCCAGTCACTTTCTGAGCCATTAATTCCATGTGCCATGGGCATCTATGGGTTTCCTAATGTGTGAGGATCTTGTTTGGTTCCTTGTCCCATATTTTTTAGGTGCATAATGAAATCAGAGATGTAACAAAAAACCCATATGAATATATTTCTGCACAACAGAAAATACAGCCTTAGTAGCAAGCCCCTTTGGGACTATTTATTTATGTATAGTTAAGGTCTACACCTTGTATGTGTTATGTGGTGATTGCTTGT
>NW_009705465.1:0-11718 GCF_000703405.1 Apaloderma vittatum | reverse complement strand
AAAAAATAAATGTATTTCTACAGAAAGAAGCGCACAGTTTGTACAAGTAGATATGCTGAAAATTAAACTAGGAGAGAAAGTACTTCTTTACATTATTCTCAGTGGTGTGCTGGGAATATACTGTTTCCTAAATTATACCTGGGCATCTCCAATAGGTATATTATTAGATGTTTCATATAAAAATTCACTAGTTGTGCAAAAACCCAGGACATATCATTACAAATGCAGCTTCAGTGAGCTTTTTTTAAAAAGCAACATAGTTTTATGTTGCATTTTTGATTTATTTTCAGTTTTCACTCTAAACAATAATAAAGAAAACATCATTTTCTTTAATATAATTTTTTTCTTGTTAACTTCCTCTTTCAGACAAACAACCAAGCCAGCATCATGGAAACAGGAGTAAACAAATAACCAAAAAAAGTTAGTCCATTCTTGTAAGCTGGTGTGCTACGTACAGTGTCTTCTGCAGGTGTTCGTAGAAGGAAAGCAGATGATATATTTGCCTGCAGAAATTCTTTTTCTCAGACTGAATGTTTTTTTTTCATTTAAGACAAGTGAGTTTCAAAGAATGTGTTAATTCTATTCTTTTGCCCAGTATTGATTTAAGAAAAGAAAGCTTGTTACAAAATAAATGCAAGTGGCTGAAAATAAACGTATCCCAATATGCTGCCAAAGAACTAAAATGCATTATCCAGTCATAAATTCAGGAGTTGTTTTTTTTAATCTCTCTGTCTCCTCCTGCCTCCCTCATCACAATTAACTACTTAGGAAGCATGTCAGATTGACAGCCCTGGAGATGAAATATAACACTGCCTGGGCCAAAACAGTATTAGATACCTGCCTGTTAAGATACTTCAGCCAGGAACAGAAGTGATCGCTGTGGAAGTATGTCGCCTCACATTGGTAATCAGACCCACTCAGCCCACGATGTCCCTTCCAAATTGTCCAACAAAGACATCTTACTCTCAGTTACTACACCTGCTGCCATAAAACAAGGTTTTGTAATGTGAATTTATTTTTACTAACAACCAAATGGAGGTGAACTCTTTATTCTCTGAATTTAGTTTCTGTTCCTGCTTTTATTTCTCCATTTTAACATAGAAATAGAACATAACAACAATACTTGTGGCTCTCTGTAGCTCTGTAGCTCCCTCTCAGAACACCATCGTAGGACATCAGAAGATAAAATCTATTGATATGGGCTGGTAGGCAAGGGAAGTATGCTGTGTCTACAGGTCTATGATGACAGTTACGATGCGTGCTCCTGATTTTTAGAAGACAGTCTTTCCTACAGGTGCTACAGAAAATCAGACCCTGTGCAAGCTCAGAAGAGAAAGCAAAATAATATCTGTTTGTGCCTTTCACCACTTCTTGGGTATTCACATGGATTCTACAACTCAGGTCAATGCAAAATTTTTATTTTTTTTCCCCCCTACTTGGAAACAGCCTTTTTAGAACAGGCTTTTTCCTTAGAAAATAACTATCTCTGTTGCACATATGTTTTTGCACCACCATCGCTGCTTGAAATTGTTCATAAGTTCCATGAAATAGCTATTTTAAAATCAGTCCTTGTTCCACAGATGCTATAAACATCCATTTTGATCAGTTAAAAAACATGGTTGCTTTTCCTAAAAGCAGTGTCTGGGATGATTTTGTTTTGATTGTTCAGTGCTGTTGGTGTTGAAAATAGGTATGTCAGCATTTGAAAGATGGTCCTAAGGCACTCAGATTTTTTTAATAGCGAGCAAAATTCTCATTAACAGGCAATTTTACAAAGCAGTAACATTCATTTTTTGGACTATTAAGCATATAGAGTGTTTATATTTCCAGAAAAGAATGAACTAATGGAAAATAAAATTCTGTCATGCACTAGTGCCACAGTATTGCAACATAATGTATGTGACGCTGATTACAATTCAGCCTGTCAACAGGATTATACATGATCAAAGCTTCTGGAGTGAGAACTTTGTAACTTAAATGATTGAAAACATATTTAATGTTTAAGTTTGTCTTCTCTTTTTCTTTCAGTTCAAAGCCTGTTTCTTGTTAATGATGCATTAAGCTGAAAAAAAAAACTGTCGGCCTACATACCTCCCTAATCATAGGCAGACATATTTGGTGTCACACCCATTCACCACACAGCCAAGTCAGATTTTTTTTGCCTTAGGTGCATGTTGCTGGTAAGCAAAATATTGTTCTTAAATGGAAAATCCCAGCAGGCACGACAGGTACTTCCACCAAGCATGGCTGAAAATCCTCTGCGGGGACTTGTCTTTCCAGGCTCACCTTGTGCTACCCGTGACTTCTCTGAGAGAGTGATAATTCACCCTCGAAGGCCTGGCACCTGAATTAGTTATCCATCACTATCAGCAGATATCAAACAATCAAATACCTCCCGCAGGACTCCTTCACATGTTGGCTTAATGATTTTAAAGTCACTAAAATGTCTTCTGAATTTTTATGTCCATAGGTACAATGCCAATGCCTAACAAGATTCTGTGCTTTTCAGAAAAACTATTAATGAGATAATGAGGTAATACTCAACTTCTTATTTATTAATGGTTAATCATTATCCAAAAAAGACCCAGGAAATCAAGAGCAGGCTTCTTGGTTTTGATACAGAACTCATGAAAAATCTCACTTTCCTGCTTTTCCAAGGATCTGGAATACTCTGAACAAAAACAAGGGCTTCATAAGCACGAAAATATATTCCTTTCTGTGAATACTTTCACAATCATACTGATTTTTTTCAACAAACTAAACTCACATTTTACTTGCTGCTGCTTTAGCTCCTGCCAGAGCCCACAGAGCAGAAATTTCAAGTCATCTACGCAAAACCTCGTCTCTTAGTTTATTATTGCAGACCCAGATGTGCAGAGGTTCTTTCAGACTTCGCAGAAGCTCACCCTTCCAAGAGACCAGGGATAGGAGAAGGGTCACTGCTCCACCACACGCCGTACTTAGAGCATGGCCACGAGAATTAACGTGGGGCCAGTTCACTGCCTTTCCTCAGTGTCACTACTCTTGCACATCTGCTTTCACACAGTCGGCAGATGTGGCTGAGGAAAGACACAGAATCACACTCAGTAGGAAACCTGCCTGCAATTGGTATCAATAGAAGAAAACTCACACCACATACAGGAACAATTCAGTAACTTCACGTCCTTGAAGAGACAATACTGTCAGGAATAATCTCAAAGGCAAAATGCATGGTAAAAAATAGTGTCCCCTTATTTCCTTTCCTCCACCTCTTTTCCGTCCCCTTCTCCAATTTCAGCCACCATTCTGATGGAGGCAAATACAAAGTATTTTGACCATAATATCCATGGCTTATCTGCTCATGAGAAAATTATTTTTTCATGGTGGTCCCTTGCCTTCCTAAAAATAAATTTACGCTATACATAGCTACCCACAATTAAGGGACTATTCTGTTTTAAAACCCTTATGAAATATTTCAGAAATCTACCACCACCAGAGTGCTTTAGCTGCCTATTAACAAGACATCATGCTTAAACTTATATAGTAGAGAGACAAGTTCTCTAAATTAGCACTTCAAAGCAGTTGGCTGATGTCAGAAGACACACAATTTGCACAGCGCTTAACCCATGTGTCTTCGCAGCATCTAGATTGCTTCCTTTGGAAATCATTAGGGAAAGTGTTGAACTAGCAACTTTTGACATTGATACGTTGCAAAATACCTCCAGAGCACATTGAAACTCTAACAAGCTTCCAGCCTACTGATATGCATGTTACAAACAGTAGACTTGGTCGCATTCTCCTGCTTTTTTTAGTGAGACTGCCCTCGAGGCAGCTTACAACATCTGCTGTGAACACATGAAATTCTCTCACTGAAAAGGTGGCTTGTCACTTGCTTTAATGGAGCCAAGATATCAGCTTTGGTCAGTGGAGTCAGGCACAGCCTGGACGACCAACAGCGCAAAAATCAGCAAGTCAACAAACTTTCGGTATGAGAAAAATGAGAATCAGACACCGAAATTAATGCCACAATTTTTTTTAAATATATAATAAAATCCCTGGCCCTCAATGTTGTTGCAGCAATGCAGAATTTATAGCTAATCAAGCCATAACCTCCAAAGTAACATTAATCAGCCTGCCAGTCCTTGCAACATAAACTTACTTATAAAAAATGCATTTAAAATTGTCCTCATTTCTTTTCCCAAAGACCCCCAAGGTCCTGATTATGCTGCTCAGTGAATGCCCATAGAAAACAAACAATTCTTCTAGTTTAGGACAGGCAACACTATTGAGCAGCCTTTTTTCCCTTTCTTGCACAATAACAATGAATCTTCAGATAGTAGTGTTGGTATCACTACTTTTTTCACTTTACTTCACCAATTTTTTATGTTAGTGGACTGATAAAACTCTTTTTTGGCTTATTTCTATGTAAAATTAGTAACAGTTCTAGGTTAATGATTGTTTGCCAGTTTAGAAACCAGTAATGTGGAAGAACATCCCAAATCTCTCTGCACATTTATCTACCTGTTCTGTCGTTATTTTTCGGAGAAAGAGAAAATCACGTATTACTTTCTTAGGTCTGAGACATTCACTAGCAAGGAAATTTTAAGGAGGATTGAGTCATGTTTTCCTCTGCTCTAATACAGTGCTTATTTCTTCTATGTCCTAGAGCTGCTCTTCAGTGTCTCCAGTCACAGCCACTCTTCACTCCAGCACACCGTGATTTTTACACAGCTTCGTATTTCCCAGGAGGCTGATGGATTGGATGGTTATAGGTCTTTATGGCAAAAAAGGGTGTTACAAAAATCACACTGCAACACTATATCAAGGTGGGAAAAAGCAGCACTGGAAACCTTTTACTTATGATGCTCCAGTAGAGACATAGCCACAATTATTTCAGGAGCAAAACCATCACACACTAAATACAACTAATTATTTGGATCATTTTCTGCTTTGGACAGATTTTGACAATCTTACATAAATGCTGGCACCAAGTGTTGGGGAAGTTTGATTTTTTGACCCAGATCTGATTATTTTGCAGCACACACAACTGTGCTTCCAGTGGAAGATTCCCCCATGTAAAGTTTTGAAACATGATAAATAAAGCCATCTGTTATGGAAGCTGGACTTTTAAATTATACGCCCTGTTAACCACTGTTTTGCACACGGAGCTATTAATGTCTAAAGAAACAACTGCATGCCTTTCTAAAAGGAATTCTGCTCTCCTAATCTTACACAATTTTTGGGCCAGATATCTAAAATAACCTTTATTCTTCTTATTTACTTATGTTAAAGCAGTACTTATGTTAAAGATTGAAAGCATTCGATCTTTTCCCTTTCCATTAGCATCTTGTGTTTTTTCCACTTCCTACTTTCTCTTCATCTCTCTTATAATTATAAGCACATTAAATGTTTTCTGAAACATTTAGTTAATGCAACTGGCTTATATTTGAAAATATAAATACATGTTATATACAGTAATTAAAACACCTCACATGAAAGAGAACTCATCAGCCTCTAGGCCAATGTAAGCATCTTCTTCTCTGTTAGAGATACGTGAGAAGCAGACAAAGGAAATAAAAGGGATTTCCATAGTAAGAATATACATGTTTTTTTCCAGACCTTTCAATAAGTGTTCAAGAACTACATTTTTTCCCCACTGATAACTAAATGTGAAGACACATTTAGCTAAATTGCAGTTGAGTCAGCAAGTTCTGGTTAGAAAAGAGGAGAGTGAACAGAAATGTATGCTGCAAATCACCATGTGGAAGGAAAACTGCTACGGGCTGTGTCATCAATCACATTATCACTTATGGGATCCATACGGGTTCCTTTAATAGCATGGAATATTTGCCCTCTTTTTATTCTTAGGAAAACAGATATAACAGTCTAGACACTGATGTTCCTTAAGGAAATGGGGGCACCATCTGGATTCATGCCAGCTAAGATTCTGCTCAGCTAGCTCATTTTTTATCTAAGCCCTAGAAAAGTTCAAGATTATATATATAGAGAGAGTTTAACTTTTAAATTATTTTCACAGTTTGTTATTTCTGGAACAACAGTGCAGTACTTTCTATGCTGGTGTTCTGCCCTGTTAGTCAACTGCCAAACTTCATGGTTCTTGGTGATTTTTGGGATTATGAATTTCCCTCATAGTGTGATTTGTAAACATGATGTCAAATCTATGGAACAGTAATGTGGGTCACACATATAAATACATGTATATTTAAATAACACATGTATTTTGCGAGGGTAGAAGGAAATGGTGGATCTTGCATTGCAAACTGTAATTTTCAGCAGTTCAGTATGACTGAAGCATTTGCTTTGATGACTTTAAAATATCAAGTATCAGTAGAGACAAGTATCAGACATGACATACAGACTGTCTTGTGTATGTTTCAGTAAAGCACAGGCTTTTATGTGTACCTGATATCTCTGCGTTAAAAGTAATGAACACCCTAACTGAGGCTGGACAGCCTTATTTATGGTATTTTTTCAACAGTTACTATTCTCATAATGCACCACTTCCAACAATGCTTTGAAGATAAAGATATGAATACTCCACAGTTCATTTGAACTTCTTTGAATGGTCAGTTACCCTTGTTAAAAATCTGTTCTTGCTATCTATGCTTACTTTATATAAACCTTCACTTTATCTCACATCTGTTAATGAAAATACAGTTTTATGTAGAAAATTAGAAACTGGAAAAGCTACAAGAAACAATGATGAAATGGACTAGAAGAGACCTGAGGTGAGGTTGAGATATTTATGAATCTCAGAAATGGCAAAAACCAAACCAGAGCTTTCCATTTGAACCAAGTAAGTTCAAGCATTAATATCAAACCAGGTGAATTAAAAAGGCAAAAATTGGTACCTTTAAAGTGGATTGGTTTATATTGTAGCTACCCTCGCTGAGTTCCATTCTAACCTGAAGATGCTTTCAGGATAAAATTCGCATTTTTTGTTACAGTCTAAAAATTTTTTTCAAATTGATCTCTTCATAAAGGGCAGATTAAAAGAAAAGAAATAAATGTTTTGATAGAAAATACAACCAAATATCCTGATTTAATTAGATACAAAGAAGTGAGTGAAAGACAAACAGAAAAATGGCTAAATTATGTGTCAGCTCAATTTTTTTTATTCCTTCTCGTAGTCTTTCTCTCTATAATTTTCCTTCTTTTTTTTTTTTTTTTTGGTTGAAGTCTTAATCCTGCTGCTTTTAAACAGTACATTACCCCCAAGATCAAATGAGATCCTAAGGGAAGTATTTAAAAAGAAGAAAAATTGGGATATTTATACTTCTTGCCATTTGGCAACTAACTCAAATGTCCACCTTAGAAGAATAATTTCCCTCAGTTTACCATATGACTAGTAGAGAGGACATTTCAGTAGTCAGTCCAAAATGCTAAACTAAGTTCTTGCTAAGCATGTTTTTTTGGAGGTCCTACAATTTTTTCCCCTAGACTGAGGTTAAGATACTTATTAAAATTGAAGTGATATGAAAAGCCCCCCAAAGTATTGGTAGGCTCCTGAACAAATAACTAACAGCTGATGCCAAACAGTACACCATTACAACATATGCTAAGAATTTATTGTACTGGGTCTTGGCAAATAAACTTGCCCTAAGTGGGTATGATTCAACTCAACCATTTCTAGGAATTTAATACTATAAAAAAAGTACACTAAAAATCAAGATAGGGAATGTTTGCTGATTGACCACCAGGTCCTCATTCTGTTTTTTTTTTCACATAATTTTCATACTAGTTCTTGTTAATAAATAATTTACGTTTTGCATGAGAGTCTAGAGGCATCTCAGAAAGGTCTAATCTCCATAAAGCTGAGACCGTCTAGATTTAGTTAGATTTTCTGATTGTATTTCCTTTTTTGCCTCCTCTCTAAGTCACCACTAAGTTTAGACTATTACTGAGTTTTTTTATGAAGTATGAATCTTGTCCTGTGGGTCTTTTTCAGCTGTTTTCTGCTTACCATGGGCCGTGGTTTACTGTAGCCCTGGAAGCTGCTCAGTGACCATCCAGAGCACAGATTTACCTTCTTCCTTTTAATGACATTTGCAGCAAAAGGGGCTAACTTTTCAGTAGTAAGTAAATACTTAATTTCTTTTCCTTTTGCCAGTCTTCTCATTTTTTCTTGTGACAGGTTGCAGTGCTCTTCTGAACTTTTTCTTCATGGCACATATGCCAGAAAAACAGCACAGTGACATAGAAAACAAAATTAATACACCATTTACTAACTTTAGAAGGATGGGCTCACAAGAAATCAGATTTACTCCCCGTCAAATCAGTTTTCTGAATACCAGGAATATAGTTATTATACAGAATAGAATAGCTGAAGTTTAGTAGTTTTAACTGTTTAATTTTCCCTATGGGATAGTTATCAACTTTCTGGTATTTCTTTACACAAACAGAGAAAACAAATCAGCAGCCAAATTAGTGTTTCTGCTTTGGGAAGATATGCAAAAAATCTTGGAGAACTTGGTGAAAGTCTTAATGAAATCCAGGTCGCATTAAATGTTCAACCAGGCACAGCTGACTCACACTTGCCAAGCTGCTGGACATTCACACCAGCAAATGACTCATCCCAATAAATGTTTGGTTCAGATAATGTGGAGCTGTGTTATTTTCAGCTGAACTAGGCTTTTCTCTTCAGAATTTCCTAACATTTAAAAACCGCAAGAGAATGAGGTCTGCTTTTCACTTCACAACTTACTTTAAGTCTTCTTGTCTCTCACCCTTTTCACATAAATTAAACATTTTCACACTTCAGAAACCTTCTAGATGATATTCCATCACCATGTTCAGCTCTTTTGTTGTAAGTATAGCTTGTTACTCTTTGACATAAACTCCAACAAAATCCCATCGCAGTGAACGATCACCATTAAGTCAATTCAGAAAATACATTCCAAAAAACTAGTCATCACTGTAAAAAATAAAAAATACTATGGGCATTAAAGTGAGAATAAAAGCAGGGCAAGGATGAAGAATTAGAGAAATAAAAAAGTTCCACTGTGCCTTATTTCTTAGTAGAAATACTTCAGTTCATATCAGCTCTATTTAAAGGATTCCAAGCTCAAACACAGAAAAACACTAAAGCTAACATTAGCTATGACGCTAATAGAGCAGAATGTGTTGATTTAAAGAATAGCTGCCAATACAACTGCTGATTTTCCTTTAGCCTATATTTATGATATTACTTCACCCAATTTTAAATGTAGTACTTATTAAAAATGCAAGATAAGTCATACATGAAACATGTACATACGTCCCTGTTCCATGGAAAGACTCTTTGCTCTGTGGTCACATATAAGGCAGCAATAGGTATCTATTGTTCCTGTCCTCCCACGAGGTGGATCTGTTGTGTTCTTTCTCCCATATGCATTCACGTCTGCCGCAGTGGGAGGTGACCAGTTTAGAAATGGAGAACAGAACCTTGGTCTAAATTCTGATCTCATTTACATCGCTCGGGAACAGAGTTACCAGCATTCCATGCTGGAAATCCATTGTAATTGCTATTTTTACCTCCTCTCTCCCTCAGTAAATATTTATTTTCATTGGATAATTCACATTATAATATAGTTTCTACATATACGCACTGAGGGCAAATGTCCTGTAGCATTATGAGATGCATGGAAATATTAGAAATATTTTTAAGATATTGCCTTCTGTGTTGAATGCAAACAATCCCACCTTTTGTTTCTTTTCAGATGATAGCCTTTTCTTCATTAATCATTTTTGTTGAATAACTTTTCCGAGACTGATCAGTATAGAGAACAGTCTTGCTGCTGTACCTAAGTGCATTGTAAGTACTATAAATGTTAGTCTCCTTCCTTATACATTTTAGTATCTTGTTCCCTTTTTGCTTTCATTGAGCAGAGACCTTCAATGACCTATCCATGACAATTTTGTCCAATTTCAGAGTTGCTACAGTTAACTGAGAATCCTTTTAAGTCTTAAGGACCCTGAAAATTGTAGGAAATAGTCTGTACGGACTGGACAGCCTGGTCATAAGTATCGGTGCCTTTGGTCCCCAATGGGTAGTTTTAACAGCATGGCTCTTTATTACAGCCTTAATTGTGACTGGAATATTTGCAAAAAATTACCAAAATTGGAGCAGTCATATAAAAGGAAAAATTACTTCACCAGAAAATGCGCAAAAAATGTTATGTCTGTAGATCCTTTACTATTAAAAATGAGAAAAGGAAGAGGCACTCAGTGTGTCAGTCACCCTGCACCGAACCTGGATATTGATAGCAGCAGAACAGTGGAAGCCAGAAATAGGGACCATACCAAAAAAAAGATTAATTCTCAGCAGAAAGGTGATTTTCTCCTAAGAACAACCTTTATACTTGCTGTGAAGTTAAAGAAGAGCACACAGCAGAAAATGATACCTGATAGCAACCACAACTTGGCTGCTCATAAAACTGTTAACTAAGCACACACAGTATTTGCAGCTCAGAAATGTGCAACTTTCCATAGAAATTTCAATCTGTGGGAAACTAAGTATATTGAAATTCATAGAAATGCTTACTCACTGCAGAAATGTTCCGTTTCCAAATTAGATGCCTTTCATGAGGCAGTAAAATACTACAAATGCACTGTTTTTACATACCCACTCTCAAGTCGACTTTACACTACACTTGCACTAATACCAACATTTGCAGACCTCTACCACTAAAAACCCCCTGATATGTGAATACTGAAGTCCATTTTTAAGTTCATGCAGTCAGTGTCACAACCGAATACCGAAGGACACTTTTTGGTGACAACTCATCATTCACAAATGCTGTATCTTTAGGTAGACATCAGTAATGCAAATGACACACATGAGAGAGAAGTGGAATTTTTTCCACATCTCACATGCAGAACTGGGGAAGATCTGGATCTGTGGAAAGTCCCGGAGGCTTCGTAAGGTTCCTGGTACTCTCAGGAAGTGTATTGTTTCTACAAGGGACAAGAAAGGCACAGGAATAGAGGTGAGTTTCCTTCACATCACCCTGATCCAGAACAACTTTTATAGACCATTTACACCTGACATGACCTACAAGGCTGCTGGACCATGGGGTGAGCCCCAACTACATGCCGAGTGCCCTGGGAACTTTCAAACTTGATGCCAAGATCCCCCCAGTCCTTCTGGCCCTTCCAGCAAGGTTCTTCCCTCCATGTCTCCTCTACCACTTGCACCTGAGGCTGTCTGTGTTCCCACCAGCACCTCTGAAGGCCCGCAGAACCCACCAGCTGGTCCCAATTAACCGCTCTAATGCCCAGGTCCTGCTTTAGCAAATCAGAGCAGGCCCTCAGCCCACAGAACCCCGGCTGTGGGGGGGGCTCCTTCTTCAGCTGGGGCCAGCTCCTGCAGGGGCAGACGTGGGGCCAGATGGATGCACGTGCTGCTTCTCCAAAGGAACACCACCAGCTCCATCTGGAGAAAGGTACGGCCTTGGCTGTGCTTGTTAACCTGGGACAGCACCCTGCGCGGTTGCTAGTGGAAAGGTGAGTCGGGCAGCGTTGCGGAAGCCGCCGGGTTAGAATGTTCCTTGTGTCTCCTGGAAGGTCACGTGCCCACCCTTGTGCTTGTGTGAAGAGGGCCCTGTTGCAGCTGGGTGAGACTGAGCCTGCTCTGCCAGTGTGGGTCAGGTCACAGTGGTGACACCTGGGTACACAAATTTGTACTGGTTTAATGGGTGTCTGGGCAAGATGCCCGAGCATGGTGTCCCACTTAGGGCT
>NW_009705464.1:2443-3105 GCF_000703405.1 Apaloderma vittatum | reverse complement strand
CCCAGACCGTCTCATTGAAAGAAAGAAAGAAAAAAAATTCACGTCCAAGTTGGTTTTGTTGCTTTCAGAAGCTGAACAAAATGAGGCTGTTTCAGGCCTCGCCTAGTGCCTCCTTTATATTCACCCTTTCTCACTTTAAAGCCCTCAACTGGCTCCAGCAGACTGGAATATTTTTCCCTGGCAAGACCAGGTTTTTTCAGTGCCCTGCCAGGGTGGGGATGTTGGGACAGGGGGGCTCTTTTTCCAGGGGGTTTAAAACCAGAAACTACATGACTGTGCCTGGCAAAACCAAAATAAATAAGTGGACCATGGGACAAGGGGACTGTCAGCTTTTTTGCAGCCCTGCCAGTGCCACTGCTACCAAGGGAAGCGGAGACCAGCTCCCCCAGTGCTGCCAATGGGGGGCGGAGAGGAGGGAATTTCTTGTTGCCTTTTGGGGTTCACAGTCCCCAGCATCTCCAACCAAGAGACCTCATCTGCCTCCAAAATTCCCCTCCAGATACATCAAAGCCACCCCCGCAGGGATAACCCTACCTTATCCCAAGGCCCACATCGTACTCTCTCAGCACAAAACACAGACCAAACCCTGTCTCTCCAGTGAGCCCAGCCCTTATTTTGGGTTGAGACTGGCCGGACTGGCAGCCACCGTGAGCCCCCGGGAG
>NW_009705464.1:1016-2428 GCF_000703405.1 Apaloderma vittatum | reverse complement strand
GTGGGGCGGGCTCCTGCCGTGCCTGGTGCCGATCCCTGGGGAGGTGACAGGGTGCTCCTCAGGTGCTGGGGAGCTGCAAAGGGCTGTGTCCTCAATGCCAGAGGGATGGGACATCTTGGAGTGGGTCTATTCATAGCAGGGGCCAGTGCCCTCTTTTCCAGAGCTCCGGCTCCTTCTCCAACCACCCCAAGTGGCAGCACTGCCCCGTAGGCCCTGGCTTTCCCCCCTGCCATACCCAGGGGGCTCCCTGAAACCTGTTGCCCCCAACCCGCCATCCCTCACCCAGCCAGGCTGACTGCTGAGCGTACGTTGCTTTTTTTTCCCTGCCTTGGCAGAGCCCAACTGCTCCTCCACGTAATTGGCCCCGCAAGGCCTCAGCTATTCCTGTGGCTTTTGTGCAGCTCCTCTGGCCGCCCTGTACCCAGGAGGGCTCCGGAGCCACTTGTGTTTCTCAGGGCATCCACAGGGCCCGGTGGGGACATGGCACAAGCAGAGGAATAGTCCCAGGCACTCACACCATAGTCCCCCTGGTAACTCCCCACAGGGCAGGGAGGATGCTCCAGGGGTTGGGAGCAGCTCCCAGGACTCGGGATAACAGGCACAGCCACCCGTGTGCTGCACAGCTGGTGTGCAACCATCGCCATGCCCCACGTGGTGGGTTGTGCCTCACTTTCCCCACCGGGAGTTGATACGGAGCACGGTGATAGCACCCACGTACCAGGGCTGGGTGTGCAGAGGGTCAGACACGGCACTGAAAGGAAACAAGGAGGCAAAATAATTCTCTTTTTCTTTTTTATTTTATTTTTTATTTTTAATTTGTCAGTAACTTCCGTCAACAACTGTTTTTAATTTGTAACGGCCACGAGGAAGGTTAAATGGCACACGTATTTTTGCGGTTCTTCAGCATCAGTATAGAGCCCCCTGAACAGGAAAATATAACAAAACCAACAAATAAATAGACGTCTGGCCAATACAAACACCTACACTGACCCCAAAGATCCCCAGAGCCATGGCTCTCGCTCTCCAGCCCTGGGACACGGTGCGCAGCCATGCGGTGGCATCCCAGGGGACTTCAGCTGCTGGCACCTGGGCAAAGGCCCCATCTCTGCTGCTTGCATGAACTGAAGGTATTGGTTCTCAGCCTGCCCCACACTTTACTGGGGGGAAGTAAGACTTGCACTCCCACCTCCACAGCTCCAACCCTTTCCCCAAATACGGGGGCAAATTCTTCCAAGGGAAGATTTTTTTAAAGCTTGTTTATTGATTCTTCCACTACTCCTCTATTCTCACTAAATTATATTGCTCTCATTAAAGATCCTAAGTGCATTTGTAACCAAAAAAAGAAACTCTTTCCAATCTTCCATTTTTCAGCAAGTCCAAGACATGTCATTAAAACTGCAGCCTCTACTTTC
>NW_009705464.1:0-985 GCF_000703405.1 Apaloderma vittatum | reverse complement strand
TGCTGAATGGCTACTGTACATCCAGTAACCTACAGCTAAGGAGAGGTGAAAAATCCAGTTCTTGAGAGCTTCAAGACAAATTACAGCAGAATTTGGCTCCTCTCCCAAAACGTTTCTGAGCTACTTAGCAGAGACCCTGCCATGCTCTCACTGCACACCGAGCCAAAGAGCCAAAGCTGCAGTTGGTGTCAGTTCTGGCAGCTCTCCCCACTGGAAGGGACTACATCAACCCTGCCATCCCCAGAGCCCGCGTCACACACACAACCTTTGGCCTGAGCTCCTGGATGGAGCCTGAACACAGATTTCTTTGCTCTGCAGACCCACCTGAGAGCATCTGTTGTGGAGTGATCCCATCACCACCAGCTGCTGGCCATGGCACAGTGTTTTCCTTACAGCTCCCTAAAAAGCGCACCTTTAATCCGGGTCCTGCATTGCCCTGGAAGCTGCTAGGAGCCTGCTGGATGAGCAAAAGAAGTGGAGAGCAACAGTCTCAGACCAAAAAACAGAGAGGGACTGCATCAGCTGCTGAAAGACAGAGAGGGTCTATGGGGGTCTAGAACCTTTGGCAACTGCAGCAAGGACTTCGGGCACAAAAAATATGAAAGCCAGGTCTGGGAGCAGCCTGCCCCCGCTGCTTCCCTCCTGCTAGGGCCAGTTCCTGGATCCTTAAACAAAACCTGCTACTGCTGCTACAGGAATCCTTCCTGGAGTGGTCTTCATTTACAGAACAATAAACACAAGCTGTTAAACAGTGAAAGTATAAAACAACTCCATCATGGTTTAGGCCCAGACAGCAACTAAACACCACTTGGCTGCTTGCTCACTCCTCACCCCTTTGGGATGGTGTGAGGAGTGCTCCCATTCTCAGTCAAATCCACAAGCATAATTAAACTGGATTTATTTATGAAATTAAAAGCTCACCCAAGTTTACAAGTGCTGGTATCAGTTGAAAGCAGCAGCTACTACACTACACCCAACCCTTAAC
>NW_009705463.1:0-15434 GCF_000703405.1 Apaloderma vittatum | reverse complement strand
ATATATATTATATTTATATTTCTGGAAAATAACAAGCTCTTAGCTTTGGTTTGAGCAGGTAGATACCTCTGATTCAATAGGAAAAATCCAAATCACTTTTTAACAATTCTAAAGCTAACATTAGAATTTTGACTAAGCTAGTATACTAAATAAGTTCAATTTCCAAAGTGGTGTGATTTGGAAAAAAAAAAAGTGTTCAGAGAATATCTGACCTTTGATGTTGCATAGAATATTTATTGTAAGCCTAACCCTCTGTAAAGACCCAAACTGAATTGTATCAGTTGCATAAACTTACTCACAAGTTTGAATGTAACCTTGGAATCACGGAAAACAGCATACTGAAAATGGGAGAATTTTTATCAGTTTATTTACTGCCTCTGTTGATAGGAAACTTATGGGATGAATGAAAATAGCAGTATTTTGTAATTTATTTCTCCTAGTGGTTGATGGCAATGGATTAAAATAGATATGCAGGACAGGGGATACTGCTACTGCTTGGTGTCCTGTGTAATCTGTTCACAAGCTGTGTGAAGTTCTCTGTAGTCTGTCTCGAACAGAGCAAGATTATCTTGAACTAGTTATATTGTCTTGCATAAAATGGGTGAAAATTTTGTTGAAGCTAGAACAACAAGTCAGGTCCTCTCCTGATCTAGCTGAATCAGCAGTTGCTGAAGCTGAGGGTGAGTTTCTCACTCCCAGAAGCTTGTTTGTGGCTTAGGAGTATAAATCATCTGAGTGTTGGTGGAACAATAGGCAGTGTTTAACTTACTGAGGTGTTATTATTTTTTTTTTTTTAATAAGAATTCAGGAAAGTACTAATATGTGAAAATGCTTCTGAAACAGTTGTTCTTAAATATTTATTAGATAAGAATTTGATTTATTTTCTGCCCTGGTGAGGCCACAGCTGGAATATTGTGTCCAGTTCTGGGCCCCTCAGCTCAAGAAGGACAAGGAACTGCTGGAGAGAGTCCAGTGCAGCCACAGAGATGATGGAGGGAGTGGAACATCTCCCTTGTGAGGAAAGGCTGAAGGAGCTGGGTCTCTTTAGCCTGGAGAAGAGGAGGCTGAGGGGTCACCTCATCAATGGTTATAAATATGTCAAAGCGGAGTGTCAGGAGGACGGAGCCAGGCTCTTCTCAGTGATGTCCAATGACAGGACAAGGGGCAACAGATATAAGGTGGAACATAGGAGGTTCCACAAAACCATTAGGAAAATCTTTTTTCCCTGTGAGGGTGTTGGAGCACTGGCACAGGCTGCCCAGGGAGGTTGTGGACTCTCCTTCTCTGGAGACATTCAAACCCCACCTGGACACGTTCCTGTGTGACCTACTGTGGGTGATCCTGCTCTGGCAGGGGGGCTGGACTAGATGATCTTTTGAGGTCCCTTCCAACCTCTGACATTCTGTGATTCTTTACCATGGTCCTGTGAGAAGGAAATAAGATAGAGCATTTCTGTGGCATTTTACTTGAGTCATCACGTGGACTTTATGCACTAGGCTAAAGTTTATCGGAGACAATTGGAAGGTTATGTGTTTCAGTGTGGTAATAATCTTGTGGTTTGAGGTTAACAATCACATGTAGGAGGCACCTTGAGAAATCGTCTATTTAATGCCTGTGGTGTAGAGCAGGATCATTTAAAAATGATTCCTAATGGAAGTCTGTCTAACCTGTTGTTAGTGGCATTCTGTTTTGGAGACTCTACAACTTGGCAGTCTGTTCTCGTTTTGAGCTGCTCTTAAGGTTCAAAAAGTGTTTTTTCTTTGCAACTTATCTGCTGGGATTTAAGCCTATCATTGCTTGGCTCGTTAACAGTAAATGTATTGTTCCTTTTTCTCTATAGCAACCTATTACATACTTCATCTTGCCCCATTTTCTCTTGGGCTAGACAATCTCTGTTCATATGGGCTTTAATTATTCATGTGTTTTGAGCTTTTTCTCAGTTGTTTTCTTCAACTTTCTTCAATTTATTAACCAATTTCTTGATGCATAGTGTCCAACATTGGGCATAGTACTCTGAGTAATTTTAGGCTTTACTCCATGTCTCCAGTGTAGATCATGGCTGTTACTGTGAACCTTTGTCAGCTTTTTGTTGAGGAATATACAGCAGTGGTAAACACTACTTTTTGAAATTGCAAAGTGCAGAGCGTTTTGACCCATTTAAACTTGAAGCAATGAATAAAATAGATATGAAAGACAAAAGGTAACATTTGATTATTAGCAATTTGTGTGTTTGTCACTTTCCTGGAAGTATTATGTTTCTCTCTGAAATATCTTGTCAAGGAGGGAATTGTTGTGCTGAAAATTATTTTTAAAATCACTTTTAAAAACTTATTCTTAAAAAAACTTAGCTAGCATTTCGATTTTTTTAATATTCTGCTTTTGATTCTGTCTTAAAAAGCTTATTTTGAACTTGTACTTTTTCTAGACAAGCATTTTCTAGACAATGCATCCGAAATACCATTTCAATAGTTTTATTATTTCATCATCTAAAACCAACTGTAATATGCTACATTATTTTCAAAATTAGTTATCTGAAGGTATTTGAATATTTGCAACTCAAAGTATTGATAATTTTCTTTTATTTATCCTAGAAAAGTATTGGAGTGTTCAAACCAAAATCTGAAGAGCCTTATGGACATCTAAATCCAAAATGGACCAAATATTTTCACAAAGTTTGTTGTCCTTGCTGCTTTGGCAGAGGCTGCCTCGTTCCAAATCAGGGATACCTCTCTGAAGCTGGTGCCTATCTTGTGGATGACAAGCTGGGGCTAGGAGTTGTACCTAAAACTAAGGTAAAAGTTAATCTACATTAATTACTCAATGCAAAATAATACATAGTGACAGACTTGTCGGTCTCTGAGCTCTCGTTGTGCAGACATCCTTATATATCATGGTTTATAAACTCTTGCAAGTCCATGGGCACTGTGATTTGTGTGCAAGTAGTGACGGTGATTTTTCTTATTTTAAAGGATAAGTTTGAGATCTGAATTGAATCTCTTCTTTGGAACCACTTCAGTTTCTAGCATTTTCTAATGCTTTTGTGCCTCATGTTTTGGTGAGATTGCAAAAAGTGGCATACAAAGACTCCCATTCCTGTTCAAGATGTGAAATACCAATGATTCACATTCTCATGTAAACTTTGTCTGTTGGAAATGCATGATGCATAAGTGTTTTTCTTTTTTGACAACTAAGCATAAAATATACTATAAATTTATAATAGAAATAATAAGGAATTCCATGCTGTATTTTTAACTTTTGTGTTTTAAGGTTGTCTGGCTTGTCAGTGAGACATTTAATTACAGCGCAATAGATCGTGCGAAGTCAAGAGGAAAAAAATATGCTTTAGAGAAAGTGCCAAAAGTTGCTAAAAAATTTAATCGAATTGGACTACCTCCTAAGGTAAGATGGAAAATAAGTAATTTGTGCATTTTCTGATTCTTACACAAAACTTTGAATTAAATATTTATAGGTAACTTCAACAGTAGAAGAAAAACTTTGTTGGTTGGTTAAAACTATCTATGAATGACTGAAGTTTGGTTTTTTGTTTTGTTTTTGTGTGTAGAAACAATCATATATATCCACTTTGCATCAGTCCTTCATTTGAACTACTTTAATAATTAGTCTTGCCACTTGTTAATTGCTTGCAGTCTAACCTTCTGCTGAAAGGTTAACATGTTAAAATGAACATCTCTCACAGTTGCTTTCTTTCTTTCTCTAGACTTAATACATTTACCTTCAGTATCATGCTTTTATATTGTCTAATTGTTTCTCCTCTCATTTTATCTAGTTCTTTAATTTTTCCTAAATCTTTTTTTTTTTGCTTCTATTATTTGTTTTATTCTGTTAGGTATCCAATTGTTGTGTTCATCCCACCTTTCTTTCATTCTGTGTGCAGTACTTTGTGACTAAAACCTCACATCTTTCTTGCCTAATGAGCCTTATTTTATTCCCAAAATATCACCACGGTGTTCTGCTCCTAAACTTTTAAAACACAGGTTAGGTACAACTTGAGTAATCCATTTGTGTCAATCCCCAGGAATTTTAATCCATGTGACGTGTATTACACAAGCTTGTCTCAGCGTAGTTACTGCACCTGCTCTGTGCTCATCCGTGGCTCTGCACACGTGCATCCGTCCACATTTTGCTTCTCCAGTATAAGTCCCTCTTTAATCTTGAGCATCTTTCCTGCTGCCCACACATATGGAGCTTATGCCATGTGTAGTTTTCTTCCTTGGACTCTTTTGGGACATGTATTTCGGCTGTTTTCATGTAAAAAGTGTCTTTCTGGAAAAAATGCTTAATGCTGCTATTTTTGTCAGTAAAACGTACAAGTTTTTCAGGAAGGAAATTTTTTCTCCTGTGATTTTTGTTGAGTTTCTTAGGAACTATTGAACCAACTGTTCCCAATGAAAAAGATTGTAGATGTTATTCCTTTCTCTTTGTTTCAAATATTGCTCATAATACTGTTTATTTATGTTGAGCTGTCTGCTATGTTTTATTCCTGGTAAACTCAGTGTTTAAACAAATAATTTTCAAACAACACACACTTAAAAAAAAAAATGGAAAGAAACCTAATTATTTGAGTGTAACTTTTTTTTTTTTAAGGATTTAAGAATGAAAGAGAAACCACTTAATAAATTCCTTTTTTTCTTTTTTAATGTCATACTACTTGTGTTCTGAACTTTGAAAGTATGTGATCAGTTTTTCTGTTAATGTTAAGATTAGCACTGTGACATACCCAGGTGCATCTTACAGATGCAGTTTCTTAAATGTTTCAGGTCGGCTCCTTCCAGCTGTTTGTTGAAGGGTATAAGGAAGCTGACTACTGGCTCAGGAAGTTTGAAACTGATCCTTTACCTGAGAACACAAGGAAAGAATTTCAGTCACAGTTTGAAAGATTGGTTATCTTGGATTATGTTATCAGAAACACAGGTATTTGTATCACAGTATCGGTCTGCTTTTGTGAGGCTGAAATGGTGAGCAATGGTGGCTGAAAGCTGCTGCTGAAAGCTTTTAATGCGTTTCAGATATTTTTCTCACAACTGAAGGCCAGAATTTTGCATTTTAAACTTGAAAAAAAATTATGATTCAAACATTAAATGTTGCAATATGGCAAAATCTAACCAATTCTTTTTGGCCGTAACTTGATATTTTAAAGCAATGTGAGAATTTAAGAACAAATACTTTCATTATGCTTTAAATCTGTCAGTAGGCTGTCCACTGTCTGCTTCCCCTGATTAGGAAAAGGGATGGTGGGGTTTCAGGAACCATAAGAAAAGGAATAACTGTGATTCCTTTTATGCTAAGCTGAAGCCAACAACAACCCAGTTTCACATGAATACTAATTAATAATTAGTATTCATTGTGATTAGGTACGAAGTACAACTGTGATATGTATCTCTGTTCTGAATTCTTCTTTCTTTGACTCAAAAAATGGGATTCTTCTATTGTCTGTGTAGGTGATTTATTTCCTCAAGAATCCAAAAGCAGTTTCAAATATAAAATATTTCCTTTGATGCTTTGTCAGAGGTGGACATCTTTATTCCTCAGACGTACCAGCTCTAGTTTATTTTCCTTTTCTTAAATTAATTTATTAGAAAGGAATCCAGCTGAAAATAAGTCACTCCAACCTGTGGCTTTTTGGAAGTAAACTAAAAGAAGAAAGTTTCATAAGAACATAATACTTTGTAGCTGCTGTTATGATCTGTCGGCTTTATTAAATGAATTCCAGTGTTTCCAAGAAATTAAAGTGTCCTGTGACATTCTTAAAATTGTAAGGTTTTGCATTTTGAGTATTTTCCTTATGTGGATGATTTTACCTTCATCTAATGTGTCTAATCATGATAAGACATGAAAATCTTCTAGTAGATGTTTAACTTCAGGGAGCAACTTAAGATGAGAAAAGGACCTACAGATGCCTGCAGTCATCCTCTATCTGAAAGACTTTGTCAAAGTTTCAGTGTGTCAGTTTTGTCCCAAACAGTGCAGACATTTTCAGCTTCTGAAAGACTCCTCAGTTTTTTTTCCTCTTCCAGTGCTGAAGAGTCTTTTCTCCATGTAGTCAAACATCCCACTATGATTTTGGAGGGCCTCACCCTTACCCCATTGGCATTAAAACAAACTGAAAAATTAATTCATTGTGCTTGCTGCTGCTTATGGTTCTTTAATTTCCTCCAGGAGCAGTGCATGCTATGGCCAATCTTTCTGCATAAAATGGATGAAAATAGTTTCTTGTAGCTTTCTTGATATTTTGGTCTATATTCAGGCAATGGGGGAAACTAAAGCAGTGGGTACATATCTAAGAACAGTTAGTAAATTTTTGGTCTTTCCAGTAAATCAGTTCTCTTGTACATTTCAGTAAAGCTAAAGCACCTGTATTGTAGTGGAAAAAACTTTTTGAATGATTTTTGCCTGACTCCTGTGGTAAATTCTCAATTTCCAGTATTCACTTTAAATGTTTTCTTTATAAATGATGTGTTGTAACATGCATTTCCTGTTTAAAGACAGAGGTAACGATAACTGGTTAGTCAGGTATGAGAAAGAAGATGGTGCACTTGATCTGTCAGATAAGGTAAGAAAATTGTACTCCAAGTTTTGTATTCTGTAAATAATTTAGTTTTGTAAGTTGGTCTTACAGGGTATCAAGTGCATGGCTTTAATATTGGTGCATGGTCTCAAGAAGTGTGTTAATGGATAATTATTCAAGGCAAAATGAATGGAAAAACTATTTGAATTAGACTGGTCTGGATAGAACAGTGCTATAAGTTATTTTTATTGGGTTTTGTGTTTTTTTTTTTTCTGTACTAACTTGGACTATGATAATAAGCAAACTGCCCACGGTTGCTCAAGTGTGGTTCCTCAGCTATTTAAGTGCTCTGCTTATCTAGTGTTTGGGGGAAGGGCTCCTTTCTAGTGGTGGTAGGGTCAATTACAAGTGCTAGAGTTTATTTGGATAAACTTTATTGTTTAAGTAGTGAAGCTGAAAAGTATATTTCATATTTTTAATGTAGTTCACTATTTTTGTAAACATATACATATCACTTATGTTTGAAATATTCCTTCCATAGGACAGCCAATGGACTATCACTAAAGAATCTACTATTAAAATTGCTGCGATTGACAATGGTTTAGCATTTCCTTTTAAGCATCCTGATGAGTGGAGGGCATGTAAGTATTGCATTCTTCAGTCGTCTTCCTTTTGGGAACTTCCAAATAAGTACTTTTTTTGTTTGACTGCTTGTAGTAAGAAGCTAAGAAATCGTCTCTCTAGTTATATTGAATTTTTAAATAATGTACTCTTCTTCAGAAAGTTAGCAACAAATGCCACTTTTGCAATGGCATGTGCAATTTAATCTTTGTTCATATTTTTTTACCCGTATGGCTATTCATAAATGTACTGCTGCATGTAAACTGTGGATGGAAGTGTGAAAATTTAGTAACACATTTCTTGTGTTTCTTGAAGAACATGGTAGAAAATGACTTGAGTGCAAGGATATGCAAGTTGTCTTTCTAATGGCCCAATTGCTATTTCAAAAAAAAAGGGCACCGTTGTAGGTGAGTGACTGGACAAGCTGACTTCACAGAAGTTAATCTTTAGTTAGTATTTTTTGAGCAGGCGGAAAAATTGGTATTATTGTTCAAGCTAGATTGCTTCTAACCACATCTCTGACTAGTTACAGTTCAGAGGGAAGTGTCCAACATGGTTTACAATTATTTCTGTGGAGTATTGGCCAATCAGGTAATTAGGGCAGTTAAGCGTGGGCTAGTTTAGCTGTCGGGAGGCTAGTTAATTACCCCACCCAGAGCTCAAGATATACAGAGAGTGTATAGATACTCAGTAGTTACTGTCCTACATATCTCTTGGCTACAGTCACTTCTGCAGCTGTTTTAAAGACATAGCAATTATTACTTAGTTTATAACATCTTCCTACTTCAACATCAAAAGCAATAAACTGGGATGATCTCTTAGAGTTCTTTTGCAGTTGGACAAGTGTGTGACAATACTATAAAGGTAAATGTGTAGCATGTTTTTTAAAATCACAGTTATTTGATGGGTCGAGCATATTTTCTTTATGACTAGAGTAGGATGATTGTCAAGGAGAACCTCAAAGCCAGACAAAGCTTATCCAAAAGGCAGAAAGTTGGTCCAGCTTGGGTGAATGGGGAACTCCTGACTGAACTGGAACACAAAAATAAAAGTTAATTTTTAAAAGGGATGTAGAGACTCCTCTGGAAAAATAGAGACTTTGTCTGAAAAGTACAAGAATGGAGTGTTGAATGTCAAAGCTCAGCTGGAGTACAGCTAGCAGAGGACATAAGGAGCAACAAGAAATGGTTAAGTAAATTAGAAGTGAAAGTGGGTGGGACTGAAGAAAAAAGCACAGCAAAGACCAGAAGGCCTAAGAAAGAACAAGTTATTCCATGCTGACTTTGCCTCAGTATTCACTTGTAAGATTTCCTCTCAGGCTCTTAGGTCTCGGAGCTCATAAGCAAAGCCCTTGGGAATGGATCATTTCCCAAAGCAGAAGAGAGGGAGCATTTAATCAAAATGGTTGTACAGAGGTTCATGGGAGTGGGTGGGACGCATTGGAATAGCGATGGGAGCTGGCTGATGTTGTTGTCAGGCAGTTTCCTCATCATTCTTGAAAGACTGTAGTAATGAGAGGTTGCCATGACTAGAAGGAGTATCATGTCCATCTTCAAGAAGGGTAAGATGCAGGGTACAAGGAATGACAGGGTAGCCAGCCTAACCTCATTCTCCATAAAGATTGTGACATGAATCTTCCTGGAAGCTGTGTTCAAGCACCCAAAGAACAAGAAGGAGATGGGAAAGCCAGCATGGATTTACTGAAGACGAACTGCTTGACTGACTAGACCAGCTTTTAATGATAACTGGTTCAGTGGATGAAGGGAAGGCAGCGAGTACTGATTTTTCCTTGACTTTTGTGAGGCCACCTGCATGCTCTCTCATAGTATTCTTGTAGTGAAATGTGAGAGATGAACTGGACAAACTGACTGGGCTGGGTGGAACACTGGCTGGACTGTTGGGCTCAAAGGGCTGTGAGCAGTGTCAGGAAGTTCCATGGGTGGCCTGCTACTAGTGATGTCCCTCAGGTCGTGCAACTTAGACTTTTTGGTGCCTTGTTTAACATTCATTACTCTTGAATAGCTCTTCAAAAAGCTGTTTAACTTTTCACGCTATTGCTGTTAATGTTTTTCTCAGCATGCTTAGAAGAAGGCATTTTAATAAGCAATTAAAAAAAATGGTGGCTACTTTTTTGTTAATTCTACAGTACGAGACAAACATCTGAAAGATTTCTGTTTGATTGCAGTCACTGTTTTACTCCAAGAGACAGTGCATTACTAAACTAGGGCAAGGCCTCTACTGTTGCTTACAGTTTTTAATTTATATAACCTTTATTTATCGATTCAACTAAATATTTATTACTTAAAATGTATTTTCACTGTTTGGAAAAAAGGCCATCTGTAAAGCCGGTTCTGTAATTGTAGCCAAAGAGGTATAAGGGCTAACAACATTGTGAAAAATGGTGTGTTACTGAGAACTTCCAGCACATAGCAGAGTACTGTATGAGTGGTAAGCACTTGAGAATTTGATTTTTTTGCCTGTTGTTAATGACTAAGTGCACTGTTTTTCTGCATTAGATCCCTTTCACTGGGCTTGGCTTCCTCAAGCAAAAGTTCCTTTTTCTCAGGAGACCAGAGACCTAGTTCTTCCTCGCATTTCTGATATGAACTTTGTACAGGATCTTTGTGAAGATCTTTATGAACTATTTAAGGTGAATTGAGTGCTTCTTTGAATTCAACTGTATTGAAGTAGCTAAAATCTAGAATGGAACAGTTAGATGTTTATTTCTTTTTATGAATTTACCTTCTGTATGTCATGATATTGTAGCTTTAACATTGGTATGGTTGAAAGGGCTTATAATTAAGGTGAAACTATGTCACTAATGTGGCTAATTGTAAGTAATCAGCTCATCTGAAAACATTAATTACCTCATAGATATCTAAGTTTCACATAATTAAAGCTAGTTAACTTCTAGAACAACAATTTCTGTAAAAGCTCCTTTTAGCATAACTGCATGGTGTGTACGCACTTAAGATGAACCACAGCAACCTGAAGAAATCCTGTATTTGATGTAACTTGCAGTACCTGAAGGGGGCCAACAGGAAAGCTGGGGAGGGAGTGTTCACAAGAGTGCATAGCAACAGGATGAAGGCCAATGGTTTTAAACTAGAGTAGGGTAGATTTAGAGTAGATGTTAGAAAAAAGTTCTTTACTATAAGAGTGGTGAAACACTGGAACAAGTGCCCAGAGAGGTGGTGGAGGATCCATCCCTGGAGGCATTCAAGGTCAGGTTTGATGGGGCTTTGAGCAATCTGATCCAGTTAAAGATGTCCCTGCTCACTGCAGAGGCGGTGGACTACATGACCTTTAAAGGTCCCTTCCAACCCAACACATTCTGTGATTCTACCTGTGGACCTTTCATATACTTAATTTTTACATACCTGTATTCTATGAAGCCGATGCTGCCATGGTTAAAAGTAAGCAGTTTTAAAGGTGCTGAAACTGTGCTACAATATTGACATCTGAAGAAGAATCTTTCTCTGAAACATTCCATAAGCAATTGTGTCACATGTTCAAGTGAAATAATCCAAATGATCAGGATGGGAAGAAATGGAAATGTTAAACTTTTAACAAATATGCAGCCGTAACATCAAAACTAGATCCTGAAACACAGTGACAATATTTGTGTCTTTGACTCGGTTGTATTCAAAGTGACTCTGAGTTGTCTGTTAAACCCAATGAAAGTTGAAGCATTTAGTAACTCTGAAGGAGGAAAGATTTCGCCAGGGTAAGGGTGAGAGTCAGAGCAGTGTAACATAATGTGATGGCATTAAGCCTACCTGCCAATGCCATGAAGTATCCACTGGTCTATTTTACTTCTATTATGTCAAACATCCTTCCTTTTCACATATGTAAACTTGGTGTCATAAATTGACCTTTTTGTGGGTGACACTATGAAGCCTCCACATATTGTTATAATATTGGTGAATATGATGGTGCTTATTATGAAATTGATGAATGTACATGCTAAATATGTAGCTACAAATAAACGGGTCATTTCCTATAATAACTGTTTGTTTTCTTTAATAAAGACTGATAAAGGATTTGACAAGGCTACTTTTGAAAACCAAATGTCCGTAATGAGGGGCCAGGTAAGACTGCTTTTTTTACGTTTTTATTTATGTATATAATTTATCATCACTTCTTAGATATTTTCTTAGGACTAGGAAGACTGACTCCTATTGAATGCTTGAAGGTTTTTTCATCTGAGAAGATGAGATTTCTTTCTAGGTTTTGTTCTTATTTGCATATAAATGAGAGCAGAAAGTGTATACTGATTTCTTTTTTTAAAATTTTTATAGAAGAAGTTTTTCTTAATGTAACTGGGTTTTGTTGCTGTTGTGAGGGATAGAGGAGGACTTAATACCTATATATGCTTAGAAGGCGTTTTAAAAATGAAACGAGAAGAATCATAAGAGAAGAATCATAAACTTGAATGGGAAATCTGGTGGGTAAATTTGTTATGGTTTTGAAATAAATGTGGCTCTTTTTGAAGTTTAACTTGATCATTAAAGTACCTCTCACAAGAAATCAGTATTAGGTAATAGAATTTCTTCATCCCAGCAAATGACAAACCATACTTGGAACAAATCCAGCCATTTTCAGATTAGAAACTTAATGATAACTGTTGGCTTTTTTTTAACAGTGAAACGAGAGGAGGAGAGTTTCTGCATCTTCTTGCTGTTTTAAAGTATAAGACTGGTGTGCTATACTGGAAAATAGGCTTTAGCTAAGAGGAATTTAGTTTGTTTTAAGTGTAGAACAGTGATTTGTGAAAATGTGAGGGAATTAGACTAGATAAATTAGTAGTCCTATTTGCCCTGAGTTTATTGAAACTGACTTCTCTGTGTTCATAAATTCAACGTGAATAGTTTAAAGCCAGACATTCACAATTCCTCGAGTGAACTTAAAGAATGCTGGGAGAGCCAAACTGCAGTAAAACTGCAAAAGACTATCTGTCAGGTTTCTTCAGCTGGTTTCTTCAGCTGTGGAAGTGCAGGGGATCAGTGAGTTGCACAAGGAAGAAAGGCATTGTGCAGGGCTGGGAGTGGGGGGAAAGCTTGGTGTTAAGGATAACACAAGTGTGTCACCAGAACAAAAGAGAGAATCATGGATAGCATAGAACATGGAGTAAATTATCAGGGTAGTTGATGAGCGTTGCAGTTTTGAAAGGAAAGTAACAGTCTTGGGAGCTGAGGGCTGAATTTGGATCTTAGCACTGGGTTTGGTGTAGGTTAATAATATGGCTTCATATCTTCTGATATGAAAATAACTTACAGCTATACTCCTGGTAGAACCTATGTTAAATAAAAGTTGATTGCTCTCTTGTAGGTTTGGAGTTTTTTTTCATTAAAGGTGCTGCAGTGCTCTTAAGAGATATGCTAAATCTAAAATGCTTTTAGACTTTGTCTCTAGCATATTCTGAAAATTTGGAGAGGATTGCATGAGATATTCAAGAAAATATTAGAAGCGTACTCAGATAGCAGTAGGATTTCATAATATTACCAAATAAAATATTTCCACTTGCAACAGAGTATTTAAAAAAAAAAATCCAACGTAGTCCTCCACAGAATTAAGAGCAGCATCTATATTTATAAGCCTCCTAGCCACCCTTTTATTCATGAGCCCTCACCTTACCTGCTTTTTTACTCTGTTAGATCCTAAACCTTACTCAGGCATTAAAGGATGGGAAAAGCCCCATTCAGCTCGTTCAGATGCCACGTGTGGTTGTGGAGCGAAGTAGCACTGGAAGTCAAGGCCGAATTGTTCACCTGAGTAACGCGTTCACACAGACCTTTCATAGCAGGAAGCCTTTCTTTTCCTCCTGGTAGCAACAAAAACACGTTGGGAAGAGTAAGTTTCTCTTAACTTTAGAAAGCTACTTCTGAGTAAAGGCTCTGCAATAACGTCCTTCTGCTGTACACCAAGAGCTCTGACTGACGACACCTCAGAACTTAAATTCTAAAGACTTAAGAAACGCATTTTGAATGTAATACAAGTTTACAATTTTTGTGTCAAAATTGTGAATTTATATGTCAGGGAATGAGAGGAACTTGTCCATACTGTATTTTTATAGGCTAAATTAATGTATTCTGAATAATATTCCAAATAAGGGAACATATGGTTTGCATATGCTGAGAAACTACTTTTGAATACAACAGGAATTCTTTTTGTTTAATATAAATGTGAGAACCTATATACTATCAATTTCTTTTTGTATGGTGTTTAAAAAAAAAAAAGTGCTGAATGTTATCTTTGATTGTGAAAATGCTTTTCTTTGGAATTTCTTCCTGATATTTTAAGCTGTTTATAGATTTTTGTAGGCTAGTTACTTGAAAAGTCATGCACTAAAAAAAATAAAAATAATCATCAATCTGTCCTTGACAAGCAAGTAAAAATAAGGAAGAAAGGAAAAAAATGTAGTTTTTTTGCACGTGGGGACCAAAAATAGTTGAATTACAGCAAAATTCAACCTGAGTGAGTGCACACAGTTGCTACTGTGACAAAATAAACTGAGTGTACGCTTTGGAGGTTGAAATTTCACCTGTAGCTCTTAGAACTTGTGTATTTAAGCACATGTCTGGAAAATTGTGATATTTCTTTATAGAACCATCACAAGGCAAGGATTGCACCATGTTGTTACAGGTTTGTTTTGCCATATGTGTATAAATGTGTTCATTAGTAGTTACCCGAGTGGTTCTGCACTATTAATGACAGAAGCACTAATGTGTTCGTCACAAAGCCAGTCTGCCTTCTAAATTTCTGTCTGAACACACCGCTATTGGTTTGGTTTTTTTTATTTTGGGGGTTTTGACCAGGAAAAAAAATAGCTGTAGTACACAGAGTACAAAGACTTCTTATTGTGTTCTTGGCAATGTCGTGCTCATTTGCCAGTTGCCACTTGCATTTATATTTAAGTTAGGTGGTTTCAGACTTGGTAGTCATTTTTCTAGATCGTGGCTTATGTTAAATGGTAAATATTTTTGAGTAATTTTCTGGACAGTTAAGACTGGGAATGGGAGAAAAAAATGCTGCTTTTATGAAACCTTCAGTATTTCAGACATTGCTGTATTTTGTAATTCTAAGCAATACTGTTGAACTCAAAAATAATAAAATGCTTGTATTTTATATAATTTTGAGTGGATGTAAATATTCATGTAGCATGCCAGCAATTCACATGATTAACTGAAATGTTTAAGCCTTAAATATAAAACTCACTATATGGTGGAAGTCAAAATATGATTGAAGCAACCACCTTTGTAAACTTTCCATGATTGTTTCTATCCCAACAGTTTATTAAAAAAACCCCCAAACCTAGTTAAAGATGGACTTTATGTACCACATATACCTACTTGAAGAAAATAAATGTAGTCCAAAATGCACAGGCTTGAGGCTCAGAGGTGTCTCTGCTTGTTTGTTTGGTGGTTGTTTTTTGTTTTGTTCCGCAGCAGTACCTTGAGCTGTGGTGTTCTGCAGGGCTTGGTGTTGGGACCACTTCTGTTCAACATCTTTATTGATGACCTTGATAAGGACATTGAAGGTATCATCAGTAAGTTTGCAGATGACACCAGGTTGGGTGGGAGTGTTAATCTGCACGAGGATCGGGAGGTTCTTCAGAGGGACTTGGCCTTGTTGAAGCTCATCCCATTAACCTTGGCCCAGTGGTCCCATCTGTCCAAGTGCACTTAGGCCACAGCAACCCCATGCAACGCTCCAGGCTTGGGCAAGTGTGGCTGGAAAGCTGTCTGACAGAAAGGGAGCGGGGAGTTCTAATAGACAAGTGTCTGAACATGAGCCAGCAGTGTGCCCAGGTGGCCAAGAAGGCCAGTGGCATCCTGGCCTGTATCAGGAACAGTGTGACCAGCAGGAGTAGGGAGGGGATTGTCCCCCCGTACTCGGCACTGATGAGGCCTTACCTTGAGTATTGTGTCCAGTTGTGGGCACCTCAGTACAAGAGGGATGTCGAGGTGCTGGATCAAGTGCAGAGGAGGGCAATGAAGCTGGTGCAGGGCCTAGAAAATAAATCTTACGAAGAGCAACTGAAGGAGCTGGGGCTGTTTAGTTTGAGGAAGAGTAGGCTGAGGAGAGATCGCGTCATTCTGTACAGCTGCCTGAAAGGACATTGTAGAGAGGTTGGTGCTGGGCTTGTCTCACAGGGAATTGGTAGTAGAACTAGAGGGACTGGCCACAGGCTGCAGCAGGGGAGATTTAAGCTGGATGTCAGGACAATTTTTCACAGAACAGGTAGTCAGGCACTGTCAGGCTGCCCAGGGAGGTGGTTGAGTCA
>NW_009705462.1:0-3215 GCF_000703405.1 Apaloderma vittatum | reverse complement strand
TGGCTGCCGGTCAGGGTCAAACCACGACAAGGTGATAGAACATAACTCTGTATGTCTTTGGAAATTTTTGGGTATTTAGAGAATCATATCAAAAATGTCTTAATAACAGATTTTACTAAGTAGAGGCTGTGCTTATTTGTGGATAATTCATCTGCTGAATTTGTTAAATAAAGGCAAGTGTAACTTCCTAGCAGCCTAAGGAAAGTTTTTACTTTAGTTTTCTGGTAGCAGAATCAAAGTAGATTTTAAAACCTAGTACAATAACTCAAAAAAGCTTGCAGCTATAACGTACAAATTTAGAGGTGATTAGAGGTCATAAAGAAATCTTGAGTCTCAAACAGTATGATTAATTTTAGTGTTCTTGACTGTTTTCTGGTTTTGATTGCCCATATTATTTGCAAATTGTCACTAGAAATACATTACTGTTATATAGCTACCTTTGAAACCAGAAGATATGCAGCCAATGCAGGTATAAGTTCTGCTGTCATTCAGAAAACTCAAAAGAGCAGTTTCTTTAGTCCAGCAGCTCCAGTCCAGCAGACAGTCCAGTTGTTTGGAACATTTTCCTTTGGCCATGCTTATTTCACCATGGCTTTTCACTCTATCTGTGTTACTTGGTCATCTAGCATTGCTTGGCACTTAAAAGCTGATGAACTCTCTAAGGACCCTAGAAATAATTTTGTGTCTCCAAAGTGGGGGTTAAATCTTCATATCGTCTGATAACGAGTAGTTTCCACATGAAGAACAGCAGCAACCACTAGGATTTCTTTAAGGGAACAGAGACAAAAATCCTGCGTTTTGTAGCACCTCCAGCTATTATTTTTTACAACGTTAAATATATCCAATATTACACAGAAAAAGTCAAGGCTAATCTGCCCTTCTCTGCCAGTACTCAGAAAGTACATGATCTGGCATTCTCAGTCTCCTGGAGAAGCAAAAGTGGCAGTCAGAACAATCTTTCATAAATGTATTAAATCAATTCTAAAACTGAGATACATCAAACAACTTAAAAACTAAAACACTGACATTTTTGATAGAGACTGTAGTCAATATAACCACAGTACTACTCTTTGTGTCTTGTTGTCTTCCTCTATTTTGTTTGCCTTAGCTCTATCTCATTCTTCATTGAAATTTTGACTTTCCAGACAATAAGGTTTTAGTGGACATATGTGAATAGGAGTCCTTTCTGTAAAATCATTTAAACTTTTTTGGATCATTTGTGTTTGTGAGTATGCAGGTACATAAACTGAATGTGTGTTTTACTTAGCAAATATGTAGATTAATGAAGTAATAAAGTAATAAATCCAAAACCGCAATCTGTATTTTTTTCAAATTGTCAGTGTGAGAAGCTAATGAAGAAAACATCCAGAATTCCTTCAGTTTCTGATACTGTACTGCTAGGTGAGCATCTGCCCGAGGTCCTGAAGACCTTTAAAGATCCTAGAAAACCCACAGAATTTGCTGTCATTGCTGCAAATCTCTCAAAAGTCAGCAATATCTCAACTGAAGGAGTATTACTTGGCTTGCTTTCCTTCCCCTACCAAGTCATTTAATTTCCTCTCTTCAATCCTAGTGTACATTTGGGATTCAGAGAGTGGCATTTGCAGGAGTTGGATGGGGCAGGTAAATATTGCAGTGGTTGCTGATCCTGCTGTCTCTTTGGAACACGTTACCACAGGAAGATGAGAAATAAATGGCTCCAACATTTGCATTCAAAATATGAATTTTGGGAGTTAAATAACAGTAAATATCAGTCATCATTACCTCAGCAGCACAGCCAAGACAGAACAATAAGAACAGTTTGGGAACAGGAAGAGGGGACAACACTAAATGAAAAATGGAAGTCTGTAATACTAATACAGGTAGGAATTGCCATGCATGTACCTCCGAGTCATTTTTTTACAGGCAGCATTGGAGTTGTAAATAACAGAAAGATGCAAACTTCAGAAAAATTTGTTAAGGCATTTGAGTGGGGAGGGGGAAGAAGGCATCTGTCATTCTGAAGCCATGTGTGGCTTTGAAATGATATTTTATGTAAAATAAAATTCTGAGCAGGGAAGTGCATTTAAAGCAGGATACAACATTTTTTTGTAAAGAATGATTTAAGGCCAAATTTTATATTTTTTAGAATATAAAAAAAAAAGTTATTTTCCGTCTTCAGAAGAAGGAGCTTATCTATGATTTTTTTCTGTCTTTGAGGAATTTCAGAAAAGTTCTTATTGTGTGGCATAACTTTGTCCTCTTCCAAGATATACTTAGTGGTATCCCATGGGCTGGGCTTCTGGAAGGTAGGGAGGCACAAGAGAGCTGGTCCTCATTCAAGCTCTACCTACAGCAGGCTCAAGATAAATGCATTTCCTCTATAACAAAATCAAGTAGAGGAGGCAGGAGACCTGCATGGTTAGGCAAGGAGCTTCTGGAAAAAATCAAAAGGAAGAGGGAAATTTACAGCAAGTGGAAAAAGGGTCTGGTTAATTGGGAGGATTATAGGAATGCATCCAGAGTATGTAGAGATTCAACAAGAAAGGCCAAGACTCTCTTGGAATTTAGTCTGGCTAGGGAAGTGAAAGAAAACAAGAAAAATTCCTTTAAATACATCAATGAGAAAAGGAAGAGTAGGGAAAAAGTGGGTCCACTGCTAAATGAGGCAGGAGACATGATAACAGAGGATGCAGAGATGGCAGAATTACTAAATGCCTTTTTGCCTCAGTCTTTACTCCTAAGACCAGCCCTCAGGAAACAAAGTCAATGTCACTCCAATTTTCAAAAAGGGAAGGAAGAAGGACCCTGGCAACTACAGGCTGGTCAGCCTCACGCTCTATGATGGAGCAGCTCATTCTGAAGGCCATCTCTAGTCGCTAGTCTTTACTCCTAAGACCAGCCCTCAGGAAACAAAGTCAATGTCACTCCAATTTTCAAAAAGGGAAGGAAGAAGGACCCTGGCAACTACAGGCTGGTCAGCCTCACGCTCTATGATGGAGCAGCTCATTCTGAAGGCCATCTCTAGTCGCTTGGAAGAAAAGAGGGTTATCAGGAGTAGCCAGCATGGATTTACCAAGGGAAAATCTTGACTGATTAATCTGATATCCTTCTATGAAGGTGTGACAAAATGAGTTGATGAAGGGAGACCAGGGATGTCATATACCTTGTCTGCAGTAGGGCTTTTGATACTGTCCCCCATAAAATCCTTGTAGGTAAACTCAAGAAATGTGGGA